>NW_009649308.1:6792826-6842037 GCF_000708025.1 Charadrius vociferus
CAGGAGGCAAACAAGAAATTTGAGCCACGCTGAAACTTCCGCTGTCTTTGAATACTATTTATTAACATCTGGGGTTTTTGACAACCAATTCTTTTTAGCATTTACAAACTGCACAGGGGAAAAAAAACCATCCTCAACTGGGGATAATGAACATTTGTGTATCATGACTGAGGATATGAGAACCACCTGCTTTAAATGCTGATCAGTGTGTACCCAGGCTAGATGATCAGACTAGGACATGGCGCATTTATACAAATTTATATGCATGTATACACATATATGTATACACACACGTTCTGAAAGATTTATGGAATGACCAAAAAGCAGAAGGTAAAATATATTTGGTCTTGGGCTCCTAATTCTGTTAGGCTCTTTCCAAATATCCAGCTCTGGATTTGCTTGTATTAAGATCTCACTAGCTGAAGGGACTAGCTGCTGAGCTCTAACAATGCAAACAGTCCCTGTCTCAAACACTTAGAAAGCAGACGAAAGTGAAAAGGGAAAGACTGAAATAGAGAGGAGTTCACCTTTTTTGCATCTCAGCCTACCAATGCATCCGCTGGGACATGCTGCCTTTTTCACCGTTCCCGAGATCTATTTTACTGAGCAACAGGTTGATTTTGACTAAGTGCTTCCAAACTTTTCTGTTTCCAAGGGATGAAGACTGTCATATTTAAGCCTCCTCCTGGCAATTTTGCCCATATTTTCAATGGAACAGCAATCCCATCTCAAGAGTGCCGAAAGAAGACCTCTTTGCTGATTTGGTTATTAAGGTATGGTTTTCAGCTCATTGGACTCTATGTTACACTTCATTTATTTGCTTTAATCGGTTTCAGTGTTAAGAACAAGACCATGTTTATGTTTCTATTATGCTGCAATTTATTTATTAAGTTTGAATAATGTACTAAAGTGCAGAGCACTGACTGGGAAGAGGCATTTATGAACTATAAGGGAAAATTATTGTTCCTTCAGAAGAACACAATGTCCCTCATCAAAGGGCTTGAAGTCAGAGTCTAAGCACTAATTCTTATCTAATTTCTTTAAATAAGATCTGATGAATCTCAATCCCTCCAAATTAGAAAACACTTAGAAAGTGGGCTGGAGCTGACTGTAGCAAGGTGAAAAACAATTAAATCTGTCACTACATTTTTAACTCATTAATATGAATTTACACAGTGCTGCTAATACAAGCGGGCGATGGTCTCCCTGTTTCAGACAGACCCGGCAATTTGCAAATTGCAAGTATCTGCAATATTTAGTTCCAGCTACACATAGAAGAAGTTCTGCAGTTAAAGAGGGTTTTCATGCTTCTCAGTTGGCAGTCAGGCATGTAATTAATCAATTTCTAAATGCTGATGCAAATGCTGGGTTTTGCATGTGCATATTTACCAGCTTCAAACGCTATTTCAAAATTTGGACCACTCGAGTAAATCATCTATAAAATGCTTCTTGTCTGTTGGTTTATGTCTCTTTCATAGTAGTTTAAATTTTGCTTGCCCGTTTGTACTGAATGCTTTGTTTCTTTGCATAAATAAATAAAATGCACAAAAATAACAACAATCTATTACCATATAATAGCAAACAATTTCAAGGCAAAACAGCTGCTTTCAACTGACATTGGACCTACATTAGCACTTCAGAACCGAGGAAACATTTCTGTGTTGTGCAGCTAAAACCACGTCTAATAAATACATTTTCTTCAAAAACAACATCAAGAAATCAATTTCATATCAAAGACAAGATAAACACACATAGAGGAGCAGCATGACATGTCCTATAGTCCTTCACAAATAAGGAAATAGACCTTTTATCAGGAGTGATTAAAAGGCAGTTTTGCCAAACACAAGTGACAGCAACACAGTAACACTGTGTAATTTAACAAAGAATTAGGACTGCTTCATCCGGCTGGACTTCTAGCATTATTTTAATTTTGGGCCTCATCAGCATATTTTCTTTCATCTTGAATTATAGGCAGTATATTATGCTTCATCGTGCAAGCTGTTTATTTGACCACGTAAGAAAAAAAAAATTACTGACATTCTTCACTGTATTAAAATCACTTAGTCGATCAAATAAATATTCTCTAAAGGAACAAGAAATAGCCAGCATGTTTCCTGAGTCATTTAACTAATCATCTAAACACTTTCAGTTGTTTTCTTCTGTTAAACTCTAAATCTAAGCCAATTCTTGAAAGGTGAAATGTTGATTACAATTTGCAGTCACAAAAAGGGGAGTGCCATGTTACAGAAAAGAAGGGCAAATGCTTCCAGCCTCCCGTCCGTGTGGTAGGACATTGCACATGTTGCTGTGTATTGCCGTCACTAAATGGAAGGAAATGAGAGTTCTTCTGTCTGATGTGTTTTTCTATTTTCTTAAGCTCTCTGACAAGGAAAATGACAGCAGCCAGTTACACAGGGCTTGAGACTTAAAAAGAAAAAAGCTATTTAGTTGCTGAAGTTTGAGAGTATTAAACATCAGAAATGTGGTCACAACTCTTTAGAAGGAAACGCATGTCTTGGCAAGACTGCTTTATACTTAATGCAGTGAACAATGGAGAGATGAAGCGCAGTCAATATTTTGTCTTTAACTAATTTTCATTTTAATATAGCTCTGAGTGCCTTTTTTTGGAACTGAAATTCTATCCAGGCATTTCATGCTAGTCACACTAGCCATATTTGGTTTTGTAACATGACCTGTATTCATTTAAGATACTGGAAAAAGTCCTGTGTAGTTAAATGGTTGAAAACCAAATCCTTCTCACCGTGGGCCTCAACACTCTTCATGGTGTGGCAGGAAATCGTTCCAACCCTACCGCTTGGTGTTCTGTTAATCACTTCATTTCTCTCTTTCTTTCTAAAGTTTCTCCTAAGTGGATATAACCCGTCTCTGTGATCTTTTACGTCTACCTTACACAATGGATATGCCAAGTATGGTACATTATGTATAAAATGTTCTCCCTAAATCTTTACACATTACCGTTCTCCAGTCTGTTTTCCTCCAGTTCCGAACAAACCATACATATCATAGTGAGAGCAAGAAAGAAGCAGCTAACAAATACAATTAGCAATTTAAAGGGATGCCTGGAGCTATTTGGCTGCTGAAGCAGTTGCTATTGATTTAGTTAGAAACTTCTTACCCTTGACTCAGTCAGCTCAGTATAACAGTTCAATCTTTTTCTTCTTTGACCTTCTTGGCCTAATTAGAGGAGGGATTCACATGAACACAGGATAGCTGCTGACTGACAGCAGTCTTTTACCCAATCACAATCCTAATGCAACTCTAACATGGACATTTCAACTTTTTTAAAGCATTTATTATTTACTAATTAGAAAATTCCAGTCTTTCCAATCTCATAATTTCTTAGCAAGACTTACACAGTGAAGCATGTGCACTGGCCCAAAGCAGCATACTTACAGCATTAAGCCACATCTGTTAGCAGATCTTTCGTTTTTCAGACTTCATTTTACCAGAAGCACAATATTTGAGACTTTTTTTTTAAAAAAAAAGCATTTGGGGACCTGCATTGCATACCAAGTAAAACTGAAAAGATTTAAATGGCACTTTCTCTGTCCTGCATAAAACTCATTGCAAGAAAAATGTACTGTTTTGGCAATAATGCAAATTTTTAACTGCTTCACTATTATTAAGAAAGAGTAAATATGCACATGTAAGATTCCCAGCTGGAATTTCAACACAAACCTCAAAATAGTTCAGCAACACAGGAATAATCTTCGAAATCCTTTCAGTTGAGAGGCCATGGATAATCATTATAGGCTAAATACCCATCTCCTTTTCCAGCAAGTTCTCAATTTCTGTTACCCACCCAGCACTACCAAAGACAGATATTTCCTTTTCTAATTATCTGTATTTCTCCTCCTTCATCAAGGTTTAGAAATTACATCAAACTAGTTACACATTCTACTTCCTTCCTTTCCCACACCAAAGTGACCGAAGTCACACACCACTCACGTGGCTGGTGTCAGGTTAGTGAGGGACTGAGATGGGAGAAATGAGTCCAACTTGGTGCCAGGCTACTCGCAGGAGAGAGTACATAACACAAGAGAGTTTATAATGAGGACCAGAAATAACTAAGAATGATTTCAAAGATCCAGGAAGAGAACACCAAGTGATCTCAGCAATTCTTTCTAATGCCAAATGGAGGCTTTTGGAAGAATCTGATACACAAAAACAAATCTGCAAGAGCATCAATGGTGTAGAGAGAATAGAATTAGATTAGTATAGTTTTGTTTATTGGATTCTATGACAGGTCTGTGAGAAAAGCAAGCAGAGTCATAATCCCTTTACAGGAGATCAAGCATGGTCTCAGATATGTCTAAAATGCAATTAGAGATGCATATATGGCAGTAGTGGCATAAAGCTGATTTGCATCTCTTGGTCCTCCACTTGTAGACTGCTTAGAATTTTACAAGAAAAGAGGCTTCTGATTTTTGATCTTCAAATGCTGTGGCACCACTACCATGATTCCACCACTGACACAGTATTTAAATATGTAGTTATTTTTGATCTCGTTGGCAGTTAAACAAATAAGCATTTTGCCAGTGCCTCTTGGATTTACTTCCACCTGAAGGAATCCTTTTGATCTGTCATCATTATGTCTCCGTTTCACGTATATAATTCACCAAAATATCCAAAATTCAACATTTTATGCCAACTGTAAAACTTAGAGGTTAATCTCAATTCAGTCTTGGTAACAGCTTGATGAAAACAAGCAGTCTTTCTTGGGAGAACTAGTAGACAAATCAGTGGTTAAAGACAGCGAGCTGAAGTTTTGACAGTTTATCTTGAGTTCCTGACAGTTTTCAATAACTCATCAGAAGATTCCCCAAGATGAATAAATTTTTCTTTAACAAGCTGTTCCTTCTCAGTTATACCAATCTCACAAATAGCAGAAAGAGCTTTTGAAAGGGTATCTGGATATTGCAGATGAACTTCCTATTGTACTGTGCACATTGTGAAGTTGGAAACTAATTCAAAAAAACTACAGTGGGTTGAACGAATACATTCAGCAAATCAGGTCACAGCTCCGAGCAGTAAGGAGACTTAGCCCCAGTATGATGAACACCTGTATTTTCAGGCCTCAGAATAATGAAGTTTGGAATCATTATGAACATCAAAAATATTTTCTGTACTACCTGCAGTTGTAAAACCTAAGACAGATACAGAAAATATGTCAATAACATCTTTCTAACTAACTGGGTCTGTTTTATAAAGAGGTGGTAATGACTTTATTTCAGGTCTACAAACCTTCTCACGATCTTATTTTTATTCACATTATTAGTAATTAGCTATTCACATTTACCCACAAATGCCTTTCATGCAAAAATGTTACATTCTAGAAGAGAGTGTCCACAAAAGCTAGCACATTTGAATATCCTTCTTCCTTGCTGGGTTCAATTACACTTTAAAAATCTTTTTTTCATTCTTACAATTACAGACGCTTACAACACACACATCCAAGGAGAGGTCTTGTTAGTACAGTGAGAATGGGTTAAGATTTTCTCCCTCTTATGCTTGTTACAATCATTATTGCAAGAAGAGATTCATGTTGTGCTGTTTATTATTTATAGTTCTCATTATATTCTTTGTCACAAGACTGCAGCATCAGAATTTTAATGCCTCATATATTCTGTGGAAGATAATAGTAAAGTGTACTACTTTGACCTTTTCAGCGTCACGTAGTTTGATTCATTAGCCATTCCTATTCTCTCCTATTAACAGCATCAGTAACCTGGGAAGAAGAGGTAGGTCGGGCAACCAATCAAAAAGCAGGATATTGAAAAGGTTAAAAATCTAGATTTATAAATCTATTCAAAGTTTATAATCCTTTCCAAACTATGCTTGTTACAAGAATTACATCTCAGTCTTCTGGCGAAGATTATCGCTGGAATACAACTAATGTAAATAAATTACTTACATTAACTTTTGAGATTGAAAGCCTTTGCTGTTTAGAAAAAGTCAAAGGTGAATGAGCTCATTATATAGTCTATTTGTCATGTACCATGTCTATCAATTTTTGTCTGGGTTATAGGTACCATTCAGGGAAATACTGTAGACATTGCGTTGTCATGTAATAATGATATTAGAAGTGCCAGTGAGAAGTGCTGCTTGTAAGGCATTGTAAGAAAAAATATATTGACTAACATACTTCTATTTCATTTCATAATAAAGAAGATTTCAAGTAGGAAAGCTGAAGCAGCTTATACACAATTATTTCATGATCAGCAAGTATTTTCAAATGATGTCTTAGACAATGTTTACTGCAGAACATGACTAGGCTCTTGAGTACAATATAAAGACATTCCTAATATAACAAAGATAATGATGCTAATAGCAAATTAAAATATGGGAGTATAGAGGAGAAATAAGAAATCCATTCATATCACCATTCCATTTTACTACTGCACAGTCACAACTTAAAAGAAGGATTATTTTAAATTTCTTTAAAAGTTAAACAAATGATAAAATAGTAATAAAGCCACATCCTTTTTGTGCTTTTGCTTAGCTTAAAATATATCACACTATGTACAATTGTGCTATTGACTGTAGCATATAGAAGATTCTACAGCTCAATAGTTCCCTAAACTAATAAAAATTTTATAAAAATTTGGTTATGCTTAAACTCTCAGAAATGCTATATTTCTCAGCACAATATAGCATTCTAAATGGAAACTAGAAATACACAAATTAAGTAAATGAATTCTGTAAACTCAGAATTTCTTTACCTGACTCCTGTCAAAACTGGGTTTTACTATGTATCCATGGATAAATGAAAAGAAGCATTGGACATTATCATTGAAATTAGCTTTGTTAGAGCAATAGGCCCATGGAGGATTTACTTTCTGCTTCAAACACTTTGCCATAACAGACATTGACGCCTTCAGAAAAAAATAACTATGCACTCTTTTTCCCTTTTTGGTTATCTGAGAGCTTATTGTTTCCCTCTTTCACATTCTCAGCTATTGTGTAGTTTAACAATTTGCAGAGGTGAAGCTAGGAGGGATATACCTGTTTTTATTCAATGCAGTCTTCATCAAGCAGCCAATAAATGTGTTTTATTGCGCTTCCCATAGTAGGCATTATGGCCTCCCCTATGTAAAAAAGGCCATATATTTTGAGTTCTTATAGTCACTCAATAGCTAATCAGGAACTCATACCATTATAAATGTGCTGAAGACAATGCATAATGTCACAGCCTGAGTGTTGATTATTCCTTAAAAAAGAAACTTCTATTACTAATAGGTCACTTACACAGTATAATGGCTAACTCTAGGCATAAATTACTTTTTTAAAGCCAAATATATTTATATAGTAGGTATTCTTTAAAGATCATCAATAGAACATAACATATTTGCACAAATTACTGGATAAAAATGCTTTCCTGGTACTAGTTTCATTCCTTCCCTTTTCATTACTTGGACCAATGCATAAACTGTATATTGCTGTCTCTACAATCTCAACACAAACTTGTCTTGTGTTTGCAAAGGTTTCTGTACTAAATTTTTTTTCTTTATTAATAAGTGATAACATTTCCACATAATGCATTAAACACCTGTATTCATACACAGTGTACTGTGAAGTCTTTTAGTAGTTTTGTAATGGCACCTGCATTTTATTTCATCTGAGCTGTCTTCGTTATGCTTGCACTGTATTTGGCTTTGCCAGATGCAAAAGAATTTACTGTTTTTCTCGAAGAATTTTTCCCAGAGCTTCTTTAATTTAGAAAGTCAGAATCAGAAAGGCATGCATCCAAACTCTCACATATTTATGCATGGTCCTGTATTTTCTATGACTTTCCCTCCTCAGTACTATAGAGGTCTTCCTCCTATGTTTGGTCAAGAGGATAGTTTAAAACAAAATCACATACTTATATAAATTTCATATTTTATCTAGGAAAGGAAAAAGAGAGTATGTTTATAGTAGAGAAACAGAAAAATGTGAATTCATTTCCCCCTTCCCCATACCATCATGACATTTCTGCAGACTCTGTCCTGTTGCACCTGTCCGTAGGACACAAGATACGGATGTCAGTAGAGATGCAAAGTAAAACACTTCAGAAATATTCACAGCCAGTGTGACATAGGGGGGTATATTTCAAGTATACATTCTGGAGGAAAGAAATACCATCATTATGGTGTTTAAAAAATTAAAGCTCTAATATAACAATTAACACATAATTGTGGTATCATACTATGCTACATATTGAAATTGCAGGGAAAGTGCAATTAAGAATGAAGTCCTTTCCTCTTCATGAGTTAGTAGCAATCACAAAAACATTAATAATATACTTTCTGTGAGCTAAACAAGTTTCTTCATAGTACTCCTTTGTTTGCCACACTTTCAAAGGCATTATGTTGCACACAACTCCTTAAACGTAAATCCATCAAGCACTGCAGATCTATTCACGTTTCAAGTGAAGCAACTTATTTAACAATTTCTTAGGCAATGTCTCTTGGGTTTAGCCATAGGCAGGAAATGAAGTATAATTAGCACTTTTATGTGGCATTAACAAACAATCTTTTCAGTTCATTACTTCTTAATATTTGCACCAGTCTTCTGAAAGCAGATTAAGACCAACTGTAATTTCCATATGTGAGATTCAGTGACTATAAAGCTCAAAGAATGTTCACTTTAATCAAATCCGCTATGATGTCTTCAATTAATTTTTTTCCCAAGATCTTTTTGCAAACTTAGTTTTATGTGAGTGAAGTGCTAATCTGAAATGTTTATTCACTCAATTCTGATTTTTCAGCTCATAGACATGGCCTGGGTCATAAGGAAAGGCTGTATATACCAGTACAGAGTCGAATCAGGTTTTCTTATGGAAAAAGTACAATAATGTTAACTAAAGTGCTGAAATGGGGAAAAAATATAGATATTTTGAATTAAAGATAGGTCTGACCAGGGAAGTTAAATGATCAATCAGGGCTTTTCAGCCCTCTACCTATAGGATTACTTGAATCCTTGAGTATTGTCTATTATTACAGCAATTGACACTGTTGGACAGTTTAGATCCTGGTATGTGGATTCTGAGGAACACTTTCCCAAGACACTTGGCATACGTGCCTTTGGAGTGTTAGGTAAAAGCCAACTCTAATTAGATTTACTGCCCATGCCATAAATGAAAACGTGGTGAATCAAGTGGTCTAACACTCAGCTTGCACAAATATGCATAGTTCCCTAACACATACAAGAAAGAAGGAATTTTGAAAACATCTTCCAAAATTTAGCCCCACATTCATGCTAAATAAAAGCTTTCCTTTTGAATTGTTCATGATGCAAAAAAAAAAAAAGATTGGCAGCTCAGAGCTTACATTTAAATTGAAAGCAAAAGGGTATTAAAATTTTTGTAATCCATGGTTTCTTTAGACTGGACACTGGGAAACATTTCTTCACTAAGAGGATGGTCAAACACTGGAATGGGCTTCCTAGAGAGAGGTGGTCGATGCCCCAAGCATGTCGGTGTTTTTTCAGAGGCATTTGGGCAATGCCCTTAATAACATGATTTAACTTTCGGTCAGCCCTGAATTGGTCAGGCAGTTGGACTAGATGATCGTTGGAGGTCCCTTCCAGCTGAAATTGTTCTATTCTGTTCTGTTCTATTCTATTCTATTCTATTCTATTCTATTCTATTCTATTCATGACCTTTGATCATAACTTCAAATTACAGAAGTTATTCTTTTGGGACATGCTGTATCTCTGTAGCCACAGAGAACCCGAAAGAAGTAAATTTTTTGATTTTCAGGACTGCCCTTTAGGTTCAGTGGTTACATTCAATCAAGGACTTTATGTTCATGACATTTTATTAACTAAGGACAATATGGCATTATAGGAAACTTACTTTTTATGGCCAAAATCTACATCTTCGATTAGTTCCTTTTTCTTTTGAGTCACTTTGCCCCCTGCTGTACAGAGAGTTGAATACTACTACTAGCATAGAGAGGTGTCATGCAGATGTTCTAACAGGTATCTCTGTATCTAATTTGAAATACCTTTTTTCAGAAGCTAACAGTTCTGGTATCACAGTCATTAGAATTAATGTTGTAATTGTGCATTCCAGTCTCAGTCACAGCCTAGGACTTCACTGGGCTACGTGCTTTTGAAGTAAACAGAAACACAGGCTAATAAAAGAGGAAAAGGAAACAGCAGAGCACAGCATCTGTGTCAGCAGGGCTGGAAATAACCTTAATGAATAAGGAATTTAGCCACACTCATAAGTTTATAAGTCTCCAGGCAAAAATGTTGAGGTAGAATGTGAAGTTGCATAAAGAATTATCTTAACCAATACTTAGTGGATTATTTTTTTTTTTTTGAGATGTGAGCAGCACTGGGAGATAAAGTACTTGTTTTTAAGTTTAGCAGGTACAAAAACCAGCTTTAACAGTATCTAATCATAGCTGAGAGTCAATTTACCATTCCTGAGTGAGAAACATTAGGTAGAGCCTGGTAATATTTGGAAACAAAGACGTTTATCCTTGTTGAATGAGCTAGAACCCAACGACCAATGCCACCAATACATGGCATGGCCTGATCAGAGGCAATTTTCTAATCAAAGTTGTGTTGGTTTTGTTTGAACAGTGCACTTCTGTTGATCCAGACATTTCTTTGTCCAAAATACACTGAGTTCCTTTTACTTTCATGTCATCCAAAGCAGGACTGTTTACATCCTTTCATACATTCTTAGCACGTTTTGCCTGTGACCAGAGGCAGGTTTTACCAAGACATCTAGGAGGTCTGCTCCTGAAAACTACTTAGGAAAAATGTGGTAGTACCTGCAAAACTAAAATCAAAATTGGAACAAAATAAAATTACAAGAAAAAGAGCTCTTCGATCCAGAAACCTAGTTCCCCCAACACTTCTAGCTGCTTAGCTAAAACAATGAGCAAGAAAAATCTGAGACATTACTCTGAACAGATAGAAGAACTGTATTTATCAACCAGAGAAAGTGAAGGCGCAATAATCAAGATGTGATGACAAAAGCCTATATGACAGATTCAGTTACCCAATAAGTCAAACACTAATATATTTGTTGTTTTTCAGACATCCAAGGCTGTATTTCAGCAATCACAACTGCATGCAAAATACAGTTGCTGTAAGTGGTGCCCACCACATTCTGTTCAGTGAGCTGTTTATGAAGGGTGGAGCAACACAAAAGTAAATTGTAGTGAGTTACAGCTACAGTATTGGCTTGAAACAGTAAATGTTGGTCAGTATAGCTTGAAAGTTCCCTGTACTGTGGATTTTAGCCAGATCCTTAATGGCATTTGAACATTTTTATTGCGGTAGCATTAAGGACTACCATATTAAACATTTACTACAGGCGTTTTCTGGATGTGAGGTGAAAGACTTGAAATAATCCTCACCATCTCTGGATGTGAGGTGAAAGACTTGAAATACTCCTCACCATCTCTGAAGTATTATGAAAACACACAGAGACTAGATATATCATGACATTTCTAAATCCAGCCTACATGACAAATGAATGTAAATTGTTTTACAAAAATATTTGCATCTTACTTTCATTTAAAACACACCACCCTGTTTGAACATCACTTTTCATTTTATGTTTTACACATATTGAGGTTGGCAAAAGAAAACAATGACGTTCACAATGTCCATAATCAATACAGAGCAATTTCATTGATCGGTTAGACTATGTTCTCCAGATTTTCAAAATATTTGGGCAGCATACATTGAACTCTTGGCAATTTGGCAACTGGTGCTGTAATGGGAGGTACTAGCCACTGCTCGGGCACTTAGATGTAAAGCTGAACTCTTGGTCGTAACTGCAGATGGTGAACTTTTGAAATGTGGCATTGCATTACCTTTTTGAGCAGTGGTTTGGTTTTTATACTTACAAATGTTAAGTTATGGCAATGGAAAAGCATTTACATGTTTCACGCCTACTGTATATTATAAAAACATATAACAATAACGCTCAGTCTTCAAAACAAATGAAAACACAAAATAAATTAAAGCCTCATACTCTATACCCTTTCTTCCTAAAGTATTTGAAATGTGCATGTTTTAGAGTACAGTACGATCTATTTAAAACCTATTTCATACATCATCTTGCTCTTCCCTAACATCAGCAGATGAGCTGATTTTATAATCAGAGGCACTGTCAGCTTGTCACATTCTGCAGTTCAAAATGTCAGATGCACCGTAAACAGGGCCGGAGTAAGCCAGATGCTTCAGAAAAGAAAGAGTGAATGCTGAGTTCAGATGTAGAGGATAGATGAGCCCTCTTTATATTACACAGAGTAATACATGAGCCAATGGTTGTTATAAGGACAAATTTCCTTTGAGGGATTAGGATGAACAGGATAAGTGTGGGCACTGGAGCACCTATCAACAGAGCCCCAGCAATCTCACGCCGTTTCTCCCTGAATTATCTTTTAGAAACATGTATGCACTATCAGGATAAACACTCTAAAATATCTGCTTGTTTCAATTTCCTGTCTGTCAATTTTGTGGGTGTTCTCTCCCTCTTTCCCTCTCACCCCCTAAACTGTTTAATTGACACATAAATGATAGAGTTCGCTGTGAGTAAACATTTGAAGGAGATTAACACCTATACAGCCATAAGTGCAAAGAACTATTCAGTCTTGTATGTTTTTGGAGGAATCAGGAAGAATCTAAGTCCAGATAGAATGTCATTTGCTGAAACAGTCATTTCCCTTTTTTTTTTTTCAATTTCTGTTTAGTTAAAAAGGATAGTTTACCTCTTTTTCATTGTATATCTGCCTAAAAGCTACCTTAAAATGTGGATTTCACTAGAAAACCTAGAATTAGTTGATAAGTCAATGTGCATACATCAAAGGAAAACCTTTTTTCAAAAAAAAAGAAATTTGAATTAACCAAAGCTTGTTAGAATGAGGATAATATTAGCAGCAGTGCACTATTTCTATTATTACAGTGCTGGCAGATAAATATTTGCTTAAAAGAACTTTGGTTTTTTTTAAGAAACTAAGTTATTATCACCACTGTAATAAGACCAAAACATTTTAATCATAATTTCCCCTGTGACCAAACAGTGAAATGATGAAAGCCCCACAACTTTGCTTTTGGTATGTAAGAGAAGAGATCTAAATTAATCCTCGAGTCTTTCTGCTAGCAACATTTTCAATGGACAATGGACACCACACTTCACACACAGTTAGCTTGCTAATTCTCCCACAGGAGTGCTCCAGGGTCAGTGATGGATTGATAAATAATTATGTCCTAGAGGATAAAAGCAGAACTCCCAAAGACTGGGAAGCAGAGAAGCTGAACTACCACTCCTTCAAGCACCTTTTAATCTATACCAGCAATTGTGAAGAAAGTAGGATGGAGTCCATGAAGGACTAAAGATACCAAAGTCACTCTCTCTGAACTGTATCATGCATTAGCTGAAGCAGTGGGGAAGGGTATAAAAGACACACAGACGCATCTAAGCAGGTCATAAAGACAAGATGCTTCTCATCTGCACCACACAAAGGCCAATCTACACTTCATAGGTCGGCCAACATACTTTAGAGTGTACAGTGCTCAAGTTCTTGCTCAAAAAACTCGCTGTGAGCACTCTGAGAGACTGCTTTTAACAGGGTAAGATAAATTTTAAGTAGGAAAATGCTATTGATCACCTCTGGCAGTGTGTTCTTTTGCTGTGTCTTTCTCAGTCCCTGTAACCTTCCTCTAAAAGCATTAACATCAATATCAAACATTTTTATTCTACTGGTCAAAATATATTGCTGCTAATACCAGCAGGTGCCACATGCTAAGGCTGCATTAACAGAGCATTGCTCCTCACTCTTGGCCAAGCCCTGAAGGATTTCAAACGTTTTCTCCCCATAAAGAATTTATAAGAAAGATCATTCTCCCTGTTTTTGTCAGTTCCTGATTTAAAACCAAAGATTTGTCAAGATTCTGGTCAATATTTAGTCATGGGAAGATGGGGGAGAGAAGGACCGCTCTAAGCGTTACATAATCTGACTGGATATTTCTTTCCATTACAGATATATATATATATATAAAAATTATTTTTAAAACACCCATATCATTGTTATCCTGTTTCAGAGGAATTCAAGATGAAGGATAACTGACAGCACTACATCATAAAAAACAGCAATGGAGGGGGTACACAGGGATCTACTGTTAAGAGAAGATAGAGTATAAGATGAAGGTAGTGTTTGTCAATGAGATTTAATGCACATAATAAATACCAGAAGATAAAGGCTGATCCATTCAGTCAAGCATCTACCTACGCAGAATGGTTCAGGATCATTAATGATGATGACATACAGTAACAGTTCTGAAAGACATGCTACATATTGAAAGACTGTAGTGGAAAATACAGGCAGAGTGAAACTACAATGCTTGATTCAGGCTTGTACCTGAACACTATCCAACTGTAAAAAGAGGTATTTAATATGTGGCTACAAGTGCAGTAAGATTTTACTCTGCAAAGAAAATGAAAAAGAAATATAGAAAGAAAGATTTTTAAATATAATAATCAGATTTTATGCATTCATAAGGTACTAAGGTACTTGATAAATTCTCTGTAAGTGCAATAATGTCTGCAGACTGGGAAAACTAGTTGCCCTTAAATCACTACAAATGTGGTGGAAGTGGGGTAATAGTGAAACCTCTGTTAATTGTTTCACTCTGTCAATTGTTGCCTAACAACATAACACCACTCTCCTTTAGTGTTAATACTCAAAGTTTTACTGATACTTGCACTGAATTTTCTTTGTCCCGTTTGAAAATGTAGCAATATCTTGTTAGGGTGCCATGATTAATTAATCCATCAGCTGGCTAATGAAGAACCGTAGTGGTATGTCACAGAATTTCAAGGATAACTTCAACTTCTCAAGAATCTCAAGCTGAAAATTTTCTGCTGACAAGGGGTCTAATTAAATTTCAATGAGCTGAAAATCAAGTCTTTTTAGACTTCTTAATTTTTATAAGTAGCTTTCGTTGTGACAATCCTATTATAATTGCGTATAGTTCAAATTGTTCTACATCACATATGCACCAAATACAAGTAGACTTCCAAAATCTATTACCTTAACTTTGAAAACACATTATTTTATCTCTGTTTTTGATCAAACTCCTTAATGCTTTTTCTTAACTACAGCTACAATGGGAAACTTGGAAGCACTTCCAAGCATCTATGGCTTTGCTTTGGAGCCATTTTTAACCCCACAGGCAGAATTAATATTGAGACTGCCTTCTAATCTCTCTTGTCCCCCAATCAGTGTCCAGAAAAATGAAACCTGAGTGCCCAGGAGGGAGTTGCAGCACAATCCCTAGCTTGGACTAAACAAACAACAGGATTTCTGTGAGCCATATAATACGTATCACCTACTCATTTTAGATGAAGTTTCTGCCTACCGGAATATTTCATGATAGGCAGTTACACCAGTACATCCTAAACTAAACTCAAAAGGCATCTAAATAACCTGATTCTTTCCATGATGACAATGGCAATGCACATAACTAATAGAAGCTGGTAACACTACAGTTTATTTATAAGCATGCCTTCTTCAAAATAGAGAGCTTACTTTTCTTCTATCTTGTAAGTTAGTAATAGCAGCACTTATTTTCAAAGATATCATATCTGAAGTACCTTGCAGTACATCCAGCACTGTGAGGTACAGTCTGCACTCCAGTCAAATACAAGCTTTGTGGTGCTGCATCAGATCAAATATTCCCTAGGGCTACAGGGTGCTGACTGTACAAGGAGAGAAGAAAAACTGTTTCTCCTACATTTCTGTGTTCCTTGGACGTCTCTCCAATTGTAGGTAATACAGTATTGCCACTCAGTATGAGCAACCTTCCTGATGGAACGATGCATTATTCACAAGGAGAGAAACAGAGCGAGCTGGCTCTGAGTTGCTGAGTTGTTTTGTTCCCTTTCTGAGAACAGCGCTTCAGCTTAACAGCTCCCTTGCTTCCAGATTTATCTCCTGGGTCTTCTAACTGGCCCTCTCCAGTCTCTTAAAAGGAAAACCAAAACAAAACAAAACCAGCCAACCAACCAAGCTAAAAGAGGCAGTATAAGGCAAGCAGAGTCTTGGCTAAGGACGTCCATCTTGGGAAGGATGGTATCAGTTGGAGAGGAAGCAGCGGTCACTGCTGAGAGCAGATCTGAGTCAGCATCAATTCAAATTGAGGACAGCTAGGGAAGAACCTGCTTCCAAAAATATTATGTTGAAACTAGCTGACTGCATGTGCAAACAGCACTGGAAATGCAGTTCTCTGAATAAAGGATAGGACTGAGTTCAAAGCAAGGCTATTAGCTTATTAATTAGGTATGAGATATTGAAAAGCTTAGTCAGCACAAACTTTCAGAATAAACATCCCACTAAACCCCATTTTACTCTTCTTAATGTTTAACTTCAAATCCTCTAAGATCTGGCTTCTTAATGTGCAAAACAAGGACAGTAATTTTACTAACACTGAACCATCTAATAACTCAAGCAACGTCAACTTAGTCCTCTCAGCTAACTGTACATAACTCCCGCTGAAGTCAACTGAAACTACTTTTTGAAAACCTCATTTTTAAGTCTTTAGAGTATCTTCGACACCTTGTCAAGATAATATCTTTAAATTTTCAACTACTTTAAAGGTAATAGTCCTCTTATTTGGTATGGATAGCTGGACAAACACAAAGATATTCAAAGCTGAGAGAAACACGAAGATTCTGCTCATCTGTGAATTCTTCACTGGAGTTTACTTACAACCACTCAAAATAATTTATTCTTTAATCTCCTACTAAAACTTCTGAAATACATCAAGCGCCTAGTCAATGGACACAGCTTGCTTACTCTTAAAAATACCACTCCTGAATACAGTTACAGAAGATCTATCATTGGGTGAAAAGACTATGTGAAGTCGTATTCCAAACCTGGGGGTTTGTGCCCACCATTTTGCTTCTTCCTCTCCACAGAAACAGTCACAATAGACTGGGATTCAAGGAAGTCCTGGGGAAATGGGATTCAAACCTAAATCCACATTTTGTAAACTGCGTTCTCTGTAGTGTCCAAGTCAGAATTCATGACACTAAACACCTCAGGATTAGAAAGTGGAAGGGAAAAGAGTTTTATTTTTGTATCAATAATCATGCTTTGCATATCAAGTCTAAAGGAGATTAATTATTTTTTTTTTTGGCTGGGCTGGGATGTCAGATGAAGTGTATGGAAAGGCTTTTTATTCCTGCAAATCCATCACAACTATTTAATCAGTGTAAAATCTGTATCTGCTAGCAGAAATAGCTACGCTATAACTGAAAGTAAAGTATATTCACAAAGGTTAGAGAATGATTGTGAATCGTAGAAACATAGAATAGTTTGGGTTGGATGTCACCATCTGGACATTGAGCTGTTGACCACAGCACTCTGGTGTGACCAATTCCTCATCCACCAAACAGTCCACCCATCAAATCCATATTTCTCCAATTTAGAGAGAAGGATGTTGTGGGGGACTGTGTCAAAGGCCTTACAGACATCCAGATAAACAACATCCGTAGCTCTTCCCTTGTCCACTGATGTAGTCACTCCATCATAAAAAGCCACACGGTTGGTCAAGCAAAACTTTCTCTTGGTGAAGCCATGATGGCTGTCTTAAACCACCTCTCTGTCCTCCATGTGCCTTAGCATAGCTTCTAGGAGGATCTGTTCCGTGATCTTCCCAGGCACAGAGGAGAGGCTGACAGGTCAGTGGTTTCCAGGGTCCTCCTTTCTACCATCCTTAAAAATGGGTGCAATGTTTCCCTTTTTCCAGTCACCGGGGACTTCACCTGACTGCCGTGACTTTTCAAATGGCCTTAAATATGCATGCACAATAAAAATCTAATGTTTTGATGAGCCATTTAAAATGAAAGTAGGATTAAGCAAA
The DNA here is from genome assembly GCF_000708025.1 of Charadrius vociferus. Classification (NCBI taxonomy): domain Eukaryota; kingdom Metazoa; phylum Chordata; class Aves; order Charadriiformes; family Charadriidae; genus Charadrius; species Charadrius vociferus. The sequence continues at coordinate 6,810,725 of NW_009649308.1, forward strand.
GCAGCAAATGAAACTCCCTGAAATTCAAGTATTTAAATAACCATCCAGCTCTTCTCTGTATTTCTAAAGCTCTGTATCTTCTGATTTTGTACAATAAGAAGACGACAGCTGTGCCTAGCGACTGCAGGTGCCAGCTCATGGAACCCCCCACTGCCTGCCAGTTCTGGTAATAATTTGGCTTATTATTTTGGCAAGTTGTTTATCCTACTGTGCTTCAGCGACCTGATCTGTTAATGAAGAAAATGATGGTTTGTGATTATACTGAAATCTATGGTTGAAAAGAGTTATACAAGTGTAAGGTATAATCTACAAAGGGAGGAAAAGGAAAAAAATAAACATTCTTCTGATACATCTTGTACAAGCATAAAGAAAGAATAATATAAGAAAAGCAAAATGTCTCTCTGAACCCAGTCCTTCACACAGGAATGAACTATTCTAAATTATCTGCCAGATACGTATTTGCAAGACCGGGGTCCAATTCAAGAAACCAAGATAGTGAAAATGATCAAAGTTCATTATTTCACAGTTGCTACAAGATCCTACTAAATGATCCATACAGCTGTTGTCTTAAACTATACACAAGTTTTCAAAATCTTGGAGAAAAAGCATGTAGTAACAGCATTCTACCTAATATCCTGACAGGCAAAATATATTTAAAAGTAGGTACCTGGTTACAATCTGGTACATCAAGATAAAAATACGCAAAACCAGCAAGTTTCAGGTGGCATCATGAATACAGCTAATGTGAGCGCTTGTCTCTATCTTGCAGCACATGATTTGTGGAGAGGATAGAAAACATAGAAGGATGGGGCAGGACTGAGTATGCAAGTTCCCTATCTTGCTTCAGGACAGATAAATTTGTCCAGCATCCTATTGTGCACAGGTGGTATTCTAGCAAATGCCTTTTGTTGTAATACATAGCACTCTTGCAAGGTTTCCTAGGTTTGGGGAGAGGTACTGCGTCACTTCTGTTAGGAACAGATTGCTATGCTCCAGTGAAAAATTAACATAGAGAATCCTGAAAGAGACCTTTGTAGTTCCTCTACACTTAATGTCTCCAATTTATTATTTTTCATACACTTTCACTTAATACAAAGTGTGTGGCAAACAACCACTAGTACTTAATGTAACTTAAAAGCTGAAAAGCAGTATCTTATAAAATAGATGCACTCATTTAATAATAAATACCTTTTTCTAGAGAAAAGTATTCAACAATTTAAAGAGAAACTTATACCTTAAGTCATGATTCTAACCTTGAGTTTTTGCATCAAAAAAGTATTTTTTATAAAAGAAAACAGATGGAGTTACCTCCCAGAGGATCCTTTTCCTCTTGGGAATGGATATTGGTAATTAACTTAACAGACCACTGGATGTAATCTTTTCTTCATATACATGAAGCTGATATAGGACTTATCAGAAAGAAAAGACTTCTAAAAGAACATAAACCAAATACAACACTTACAAGTAGTTTTTCACAGCCTGCATTGCTGGTAAAATTGAATATCTTTTAATCCTCATAAAATGACAGTTTCCCATAATCAAAAATCAAGTAACCATTGAAAGTATCGTTAAAAATTAGAGCAGATTTCAGAAAAGCCAAATGGATACACCCCAGTGTATCCCACTTCATTTACTGCCAACTAGTTCTCAAGACAAGAAATAAAAGGCAGGTTTAAAAGTCCAACAGAGTTCCAGAAAAAGAAAAAAGTTTATAACAGGAATTGAGTATGGCAAGTTTAATATACCCCTATTCCGTTCATGTGCTACATTTTTTTTTTTTAGCTTCCAATATTTAGGTGTTCCTTTCTATGTTTTCTGACATGAAAAATTGGATGAAAAGCAATGCAATGTCCACTGATCTAAAGATGTTCACATTAAGTATCAGGATTTTTAAACTTCACAGGGGCAATTTTGGGGCTCAAAAGGCGCCTTTTCATAACCTTTGAATCTATTTAGATTTTGTGAAGTTATCGGTATTTTATCATATGATAAAAAAATAATTCAACATTTTGTAGCAAATTCACTGAGTATGGATACAAACACATATACCAACACATCATAAAATGGCCAAGTACAAATTCCCATTTCATGCTGCAGCATATGTTAAAAAAAGAAATCTTGACTTCATGGTTTTCACTTAATTCTGAAAATAAACAGAAAATAACATCTTTTAAAAAATAAATACATGGTCTTCCTTAGATTTGCTGGTAGCTGGAAATATGGGAAAAGCCTGCTAATCCCAAATACAGAAAAAAAAATGAGGGCAAACATTCGCTCTTGATGTGGTGATATGCTCTAAAGCAATATGGAGAAATCCTTCTTGAAAAAGAAAACAGTGAAACTGATGCCTGTCCAGAGGAGCAGTGAAATGTGACCAAGGAGATCTTATCCTATGGGCAGATTTTTCTATACACAAGCGAGATTGATGGCATACCCCATTTAAGCCTTTACAGGCAAACCCACTTCTTGCTTCCTCTATAACAAGGTTGGTTTTGGAAAGAAACCCTTCTGACTCTCAATCAGGGAGTGATAAACAGTGCTTGCCCCCAGAGCTGAAGAACTGAAGTCATGCCAGGTGTTAGTAATGGAGAGGATCCAGAAAGATGATTTTTTCCTTGAGTCCCATCTTACAGAAATACCCTTTTTTCCTTTTTATGATGAGTAGTATCTTGCACAGACCTGGGTTGCAATACAGTACTTTAGACTTCGGAAAGCTCTCTGTAAGGGGTGAATACCCACCTACAACTAACTCCAAATGCTGAATGTACAAAATTGACAAAATACAGGAGTCACACATCTGATGTAGTCCAATGCTCCCTTCACTGGACACCACAGCTCACAGGCATTAGAAACATAATTTCTTTAGGAATCAGAAGAACTTCTTTTATTTTGGCAAAACACATTAGTTATGTTCAGTTGGCACGATTAACTTATGTTGCCACTGTAGATAGCTATTTGACACACATTCAAGTAGTTCAACACATCCTTTTGTTCAGGAGTGGAAACAGCAGATTACCTGGAAGCATAAAAACGCGTGTTCTATCCATTTGCCTCCTTTTTATCACCAACAATTACGAATAATTTTAAAACTTTAGCTAAGTGTTACTGAACTACATAGTCCTCTGGAAGTACCATATTTCTCTAAGATAGGGCTGCTCAGTCTCTTGGGTGTTTTTCTGCAGTACAGACAAGTTTGGCTGGTTGGTTAGTTTTGTTTGATGATCAGCAGCTACCACATTTGTAATAATTGCAAAGCAGATGGAAATCATTCTTTTACTAAAAGATCATGAAACTTTAAAGAGAAACTTAACCCCATAAGTAATTTTTAAGGAGTAACAGCAGGTTGGGACAAGACCACAGATGATGAAAAATATCTCTCAGGTTACATTTAACCTGATTAAATAAGAACTGTTTGTCTTTACTCGCTCCCAAAGGCCTTTTTGGAGCTAAGATCACAGCTGTTTGTCACTACAGCTAGTCACATGCTGCAATTTCACTCTGGTGAACATATTTTGGAAACAAGCTAATGAGGTGATCTGCACGAAACACGTTTGGTCCCCTTTAGCTAATATTTCATTACTGATGTCATTTGCCTTTCATCATTAGGCAGAAACATCCTGTAATTACTTTATCCTCTAAAAAGAAATAAAGAAAAAATAATAGAATGTTGTATGAAAATGTGTCTAAAAAGTCAAATTTGCAGAAGTATCTGTAGTTTTCCATAAAGACAATATTGAGAAATCAGATATTCAGAAACTGAATGTTCCTATAAAAATTTGAATACTTTTCTTTGTATGTGATGTGATTTCTTCCCGCCTTGACTCCCTCTTTTGCACTATGCTTTCTAGAGTGTACCTTTTACCAAGTTTACCCATCAATCTCTGTGAAAGTTACAGCAGTAAAAGTTTCCAAAGTTTTGTGCCAGAAGAGGTTTTGAGAGATTTGGACTTTTCATTGAGAAGTGGAACTTTTCCAAGGATAAAGATTCCTTTTCCAATTATTTGTGGTCATTACATAAAAAAAGTAAATTCTTTTATTGTGGGGGTTGCTGTCTTCAGGATCCAAAATAAACTTTCATTGCATCATTGAAGACACACACCATTTTGCATTTACGGGCCCAAACTAGATTCTTTCCCTTCTCTGTAAGCACAGGACTGAAAAATGACCTGACATTTCTAAGCACTCCTGGCAGCGGAGGCCTTAAAGCTTTAGGAAGTACAGCATTGCATACAATCTTTGACACACGTTCATCATGATAAGATCCTGCTAAAAAACAAAACCAAAACAGCCTTTATCTGAGGTAAATATTATTACATTAGCTAAGAGAATTCTAACAACATTACAGATTGCCTGGAAATGCATTCCTGGAAACTTCAGACAGTTTCAGCTTTAATTAGGCCATTCATTTCTGTACTTATGACAAGAAAGACAGAGAAAAACAAGAATATAAGAAACAATGGGAGGAGCAAGTGAATCTGGTTTCTGCTGCTTTTTTTGCTAACTACTTACTGTGCTTTTCTTTAATGAGACATTTTCACATTTACATCTAGTCAGTTAAAAAGAGAATTAAAGGTAGTTTCAAACAGTACATCTACCCTTCAGCCATTCTGACAAATTTTGTGATTTTACAAACACATTTCATTCCAAACATTTCCCTCTCCTTAGCTGCCGTGTGAAGCAATCAGACATCAAACAGACAAACTGAAAAAAACGATTTCATTTTGATATTGCTGTCATTTGTAACTATGGTAGGGTAAAGACTTGTTGTACAGAAATATAATGCTTATGTAGAAGCATTAACGTTAAGTTGGCTATCAAGTCATTTTCCATTTACCTGCAATGGGGTTGGAGAACATTCTTGAAAGCAGAATAAAAAATTAATCTTACTAGGACAGTAACTGTGACACTATTGAGTGTGACAAACAGAGCTGTGGTTTTAAAAGAGATCTAACAAAAGCTGATTAGCATTCAGTTAGCTTCACTTATATTCTGTACAACTTGTGCCTAGTGAGATCAGACAAACGGAATTTGCGAAGTCTGGGGGACAAGACACGAGAGACAGGTGACGGCAATACCACTGCATCCAGAGACTGGGTGAGTTGTGGCAAATCAAACGCTTCCCAGGCGTATCTGTGGAGCATCAGCCTTTAGGAGACAACAGAATGACTGAACAAAAATGTAAAGCTCAAAACCACCACTGGAAAGATTTGGTCCTTTCAGCCTTTCACATTATTCGTGGTTTTTACTTGAGTTTTGAGTTTAATGTGATATAAAACTAATACTTTTAAGAATGGCAGTGTTGAAAGATTTCTCTGTTTGGAACTGGCTGCTCTACTGGTTAACGGAAGAACTGAAGACTTACAAAACATCACAGAATCAGTTTTCACTTTAGAAACTAAATAAAAATCCCTCTCAGTCACTTTCACATGGCAACATCCAAAGATGTGGCTCAGAAATTTCACAGTCATGACTCAGCAAACTCCAGTTTGAGACACAGCACTTTGATACAGTCACAACTCTGGAAATCACAAGATTGTAGGTTACACTCAGACCCTTAAAATCTGTCCTGGACTAACCAGCCATGAAAGAAAATAAATAGTCACTAATGCGCAATTGCTTTTTCAGAGATCCTTGCAGTCTGATGGCAACTGCATTAGAGAGTTCTAAAATATTGAGATTCTCACTTACTTCCTCTGCACTGTACAGTTTGATGTGTTTATCTGTCCTGTGCATGGGTTTCACTTGGTGCTTTGCAGCAGTAGGGAACATGAACAAATGGTTTCCAGTTAATGAAATTAGTTCTTTAAACTAAAGCAAATGACTATGTAATATGAAATAAGTGGGACAGATGGTTTGATTGATTTATTGAGGAAACTGTGAGGTAGTAACTGCTTATAGTATGAAGACAGTTTAACACAGTCGATAAGATTGCAAATTAAAAATACATTTGCAAAGAATAAGAAAGGGAACAAGAATAGAGTACCTACTGAAAAATGAAATTAATCAAACAAAATTGAAATTGATTAACAGTAATACTCTCAGGACTTAATAAACTTCTGCTCAGGATGACAGAAATAGTCAACATAGTTTCTAGGAATTTAAGTTCAGGCCTTGGGCAGACACCTTAAAGTGAATGAGATTTTAAAAGTCATCTAATCTTATAACATCTAAAACTACATCTGTACCCTCCCATCAAATACTCAATAGACTGTGTGGAACAGCTAAGAAAGTAATGTGAATTCATAATAAATGGTTCAAGTCGGGTTAGATTTAGATACCTCTAATATGCAAGAAAGAAAATAATCTCAACTAAACTTCATTAACCTGTGAAGTCCTAAATATATCTTTAGAGCTAAGTTATCGACTTTTAAATAAAAAGGCTAAAGTTCTTTTCAATTCTAAAGTTTTAGTTCATCTTGTAATGTTGTTATTAAAAAGTGTGTATTTTAAAATATTTCAAGTTTGATATTCAATGAATTAAGGTCTTCAAATTTATTAATGTCAGTAATGGTTGGAAAATTATTTTTCAGTTTGTTTTTCATTTTTTTCTTAGTTCATTCAAAATCTTTTCACATTATAATATTTCTGTCCCTCATCTTCATTCCCTTCTAAATGGATATGAAATCTGTATCTTTGATAATTAATTTCCTTTGAACATTACTATCATTAAATGCATAATAAAGTCAATGATAAACAAACTCTTAACTTCAGGCACTTCTCATCTTTGCTGGTTTTCTAACATAGTGTGAGTTCCAGTAAATATTTCTTGTATCCTTTTCACATTTTTAGATTAGGCCTAAAGGGAACTAAGTCTTGGTGACACAACTGAGGAAATACACGCATGGTAAAGACTTATGCAAGATTGCCTTCTTGATTTATAGGACATCACTCTGTCCTTTTTACAGCAGCTTAGAAAGTTTACTCTTTTCTTACAGTCAAAGATTGGATAGAGTAGGGGTAAACAACTAAACAAGAAGTTCTGCTTTAAATACTCCATAAAAGTTTTGCAATACAAGCAAGGGACAGAATAAGCAGATGTGGAAGGAGCACAGTAAGTTATTATGCAGCTGTTTGTATTCAGAATGATGAGACTTAAACACCCATTCTTAAGAAGTTGGCTAATAGTGGATGCCTGACAAAGCTCTCACCATGGGGATATTCAGTGTTGTTAACTGTAGTGACTTACGTAGAGTTTACCAGAAATAAAATGGCACTATTATTAATTAACCAGATTAATTAATTATTAATTAATTAATTAATAACCAGATTTATTAATGTTTACTAACCTATCGCTTTCAGTTTGTAGTTGAGAAAGTAAATAGGACTAAGTGGAGAAACCTCGGCTCTACAGACCTAGGACTCAAGGTGTACAAGTCTATTTTCAATTGGTTCAAAAGTTTTTAATAATACCTTCCTACAGGAAACGGCTCTTTTATAGACTAGATCTACTACTGTCGCTAGTGGCCACAGCCTTTGCTCAGCTCCAGTCCCAGTCAGACGTTGGGCTGATAGACGCGGCATGTAACTTTCTGGTCTCTGGCTGCCATGAGATTAAAGCACCTACTCTAGCAAGAGGTTTACACCCTCTGGCAACTTCCCTTTTCGTTGTTGAATATTCTGAATAATTGCATATATAAACCATACACATTAATTATTTGTTATTTGTATTCTCACATTTAATTATATAGTGTGGATGTAACTTTGGAAATAATGATGTATGATGTTTTAAATTACTATTGCTTATTTCCATTATGTATTTACTTGATAGAATCAGGGAAAATGATATTATTTCATATATATTCAGAAACAATATTTTTTCTAAAAAAAGGTGAAAAAATATTCCTACATAAATTATTCCCAAAGTCTTAAATTTTTAACGTCAAATGATATAATAGTCAAGCCATCACAAGAAGGTAAATTACACTTCTTTTGCCCTATGTTGAAATGTTTGGGATTGTAACTGCAACATTTCAGAGGACAGAAACAAAATAGTATTCCAGAAGTGTATCACTTTTCAATACAAATATAAATATAAATTAACCTCTGAAGAAGACATTGATAGCTTTCATTTGCAGTAAGTCAGTCAGAAATGGAGCAATTTCCAGCAAGTGTTTTCATTAGGCTCAGCTGAAGTTAGAAGAATCTTGATGATGGGTTCTGGATGACACAGGACATATTCAGTATATTAAAGAACTAATTCTCCTATTACAAAATTAGTTCGTATTACATATAACTTTACATATTTTCAATCTTATCCTAATATCCTCCAGAACTTTAGATTTGTTGAGTTAAGCAGGGTGTACTTGCGTGAAGAAGGTGCATTTCTCTCCGATACTTCATTTCATACACAAGCCTGGGAAAACTGAAGTTTCCTGGCAGTGGCCAGTGCTGCAGGTGGGAACCTGAGTGTTCATTTATAGGAACAAATCTGTAATGAACTTGATAGCATCATGGTTCATTACAAAATTCATTGCAGGAAAAGTTTAAAAAATAAATAATAACTGGGAAAATAAACTAAGCTGATTCTTTTCAAAGGCACAAGTGAAATTTTGCCAGTCTTGCATTCTGAGAGATCAGAAACACTTGAAAAAAAAATTGTGTTAAAATTATTTACATAGTAAAAACTGGTGCTCTGAATTAATATCATGTTTTCTAAGTAAAATGTAAACACTAATTAAGGAAAAGATGACAACTGAGGATTCCATTCACGTTCTTTCACAGTTATTTGCCAGAAGTTCACTTGAAAATATACAGAATTTGCAACACAAGTTTATTTTGCTTCAGTTAACAAATCTGCAGTGTCATAGTACTTTGAAATCTCTGTATGGAGGGCTGTGCATCAGCCTTACTTCCAGTAAAAAGCATAATCTAAAAAGGCCTATTTTTAAATTTAAGAAAAAGTACACTGATTTTATGGCAACTGTAAAAAACATCCTACTGGAAATAAATGTTGATTTTCAAGAGCTTTGGAGACTATAAATAAAAGTGGTAATAAATTGTCCTTCTTACAATGCTTCAGAAATAGAAGAATGATCATAAGAGACTGTAAAATAACTTATAATTTAATTTTCTCAAAAATGTATTTGACTTTTTTTTAATGTCTTTCATCATGTATGGATTGCTTATGTTTGTCTCTGTTTTTAGGGAAGACTGTCGTAGAAATGCAACATTTATGTTTTACTTGATGTAGAGCAGCTTAAAAGGAGCAGCCTATTCAGCAGAAAAAAACCCCGAAATATAGCAGATAGCCCAAATGGACATATTTTACTGAGTGAATGTCGGTGACAATTGGGATTTTAAATACTCCCACTGGGTATCTACATCTATTCTACATAACTGTTTCTCCATCTTACGTTCACTTAACTGAGGTGACAGAGACAGGTAACTATCTGTGAATACCCAGTGTGGAATGGGAGATGTGTTGCAGCTCTCAAACATTGCGCATACTGACCTTCAGTCATTAACTGGTCCTAATCCAAGGGGGTTTTGTGAGCAGAAAACTATAATCTATATTAGCAGGAAAAAAGCATCCATCTTTTCTAATGATCACTGCAAGTCATCTGAAAGTTTTAACTTTTGATGAGAGACTGGGTTCAGGAATCCCGGGGATTTTAACCTCTGAGTACATAAACCACAGTGCATCTAGCTCAAGCTGGGTAAATAGTGCTGAGGCCAGGCAGGAAGAAGATAAATACAAAATAGAGTTTGAGTTATATAGTACGTACTGCTCTGGTTGGATGTTTAAGAGAACTGACTAGATTTACCAAAATCAGTATGTTTACCTCTAGAACAAGGGTTTCTCGCATATTTCCGTAATCTAATGCTATTTAAAATGTTTTGAATTTAAACAGGTTTTTAATGCTTCTATCAAACAACAGCAAAAAGATCCACTTCAAAACTGTTGAAACAAAACACTGCCTTTGTGAAATAAAATGTTTAATTTTAAAGGGAAATTTGATGTTTTGCATTCTTTCCCCTCCCGTTTTGATTGAAACAATTAACAAATTTATCATGGATTTGTGCATATTTTCAGTTCCTCTACAGGGTTTGGGGTTTTTTTGTAAGTTCAACAGTAGTTGAACCTACCTTTTCTAGCTCTATATAACTCAACTTTAATGCAAGCCAACCAACCCAAGCTGTAAGACTAGGTCATCCTGCAAGGGCTGCTCAAATCCGTGACTCCTTTACTTAGGCAACCAGCTTGGATGACATCAGGGCTGACCATAACATTTTGAGACAAAGACAATCAAAATAAATGTCACTGAGTGGCTATTACTTGATACTACATAGCCACCTGACGCAAAATTCAGTTTTGACTTAGGCAAGTGTTTCTTTTTTCTTTGTTTAAACATTCATTATTGGGGTTTAGAAAAGGATATAGGAAAAATTTTAATAACAGGAAAAATAGTATCTTTTAATTATTGATCTAAACTACCATAAACTAAATGATAAATAATCCAGAAATGCTAATTTAAACCTTTCACTTCTATGCAGACTGCACTGCAATGAATAAGTAACAGACTAGCCTCCACAGAGCAATATACTCGATCACAAATCTTGAGCTGTATTTCCTCCCTTATTTTTAATCCAAAATGTGATTCCAAAAAGATATTATTAACTTATAACACCTTAGTCATTTTCAAGCTCCAGGCACTTAAGGTGCTGAATTTTAGATTGCTTTTTTATACTCTGCCTGTGCCTAGCTTCCTTACTGTATGTTAAGTTATTAAAGCTGTCTGCTCCAATTTCCCCTCTGCTTAGGAAGATATGACAGAAAGATGAAAAAGACTACCTTTAATCTTGAAAAGCTAAACATACCATAAAAAATGAAACAGTGGAAACTATAAGGAAACAGTGGAAACTAATAGGGCCTTACCAAGGTAGTTTGCATCGTGTGGTCACTGAAAATATGCTGAAATAAGAGCATGTGATATAACACAAGTCTGGCTCCGTTTCTTTAGAAATACGACAACTGCTATTCCTCATATTTTGAGCTTCCATTAGAAATGTCTAATACAAAAGAAATTCCATGAAATTAATCCCATTATATCTTGTTTGTAAAAACAAAATGAAAGGTTATTCGGTATAGTAAGAGCACCAATTTTTAAATTTTCCTTTCTACTTAAATGAAAAATGTTAACTTTGGGAGACAAGATTTCAAAATACCAATTAATGACTAAAAATTAAGTCTGAATCCATCCCCATTCTCATAGCTTTCAACGCTTGAATTGAACTGTATCCTGGCAATAATTTTTTGTGTAATTCTTGCTGTCTTGGAAACATAAGGAAGTATCGGGTATGTATCTATGACTCTAAAGTACTAGAGGATATACTTCTACTTATAGGTGGAATTCAAGATTACAATATGTAATCTTAGCAACTGTTCACAGTAGATGGCACAATTTAGAAGAAAAAAAATGAAAACAGTATTTGCATATATCTATCCAACTAAGAGCCATCAGGTGCAATTATGTTTCACTTGTTCCACATTACTTCTATCTAACATATAATAAATTTCTTCAGATAAATTTCAGCAGGGGAAAAAAAGGATTTCGTCACAAACTCATCTGAGGAGACTACTATGAACTTTTATGGTTATGTACAGCCACAGGAGACTAGTTTCCAGCCACTTCGATACAAGTGGCATTTGTCCCACCACAGGCCAATAACAGTACTACACATCTTAAGTCCTTTTGCTTAACCAGGAAATTGCAAATAGGAAACCATGAAAGCAAACTTCCAAGCCATCAGTTGGTACATACCTAACAGGCTGATTTTGTTCACTCATAGTACTTCAGAAGAAATATTCTGAGCCATTAATAACACCAAAGGTAAATAAAATTTATTATTTCAGAACAGAAAAAAATGCACTGAAAAGGCTCATTAAACCAAACACTAAATGAGCTGACATGCCAGCCTGTATCAGCTTGAAGAGGTTCCACAAGGAAACGGTCCAAAGCCCAGGTAGTGGAGTCCCATTCTGTTCGATTGGTATCATGGAGTCAGGCCTCATGTCCGTAAGCGCAGCATCAGTCTAACACCACACGCTGTGATATACTGAGCTGCACTCCCAACAAGTGTACCACGGCGAAGGTAAGCACTGAGTTCCTCTTAAAGCTTAAAAAGTAGTTTAATGGTTTTTCCTCGGAGCATTTGTCATTAATGGTTAACTGAGCCTGTCCCCCTGTGGCTGCTCAGCGAAGCCTTTGAAAGCCACGATGGCAGCAGGTCGCTTTAGGCCAAGGAGAATCTCTTGCCGTTTCTGGAGCGCTGGTGACAGGAGCACAGCTGATTTTATGTGAGATATTTGCATTCCTTTTATGCTAACAGCTTACTTTTTAATGTAAGGGAAAGCAAAACATTGCAAGACAGAATAATAAAGCCACATTTTCCTACATGAGGGACTACAGTTAATTACTTCTCCAAAGAAGTGAAAACAGTGGTACCTCAGATACCTCTGTAAAACAAGAGAAGGTAAGCGATAATGTGAAACAAGTGGCTATTTCAAATATACTTATTTTACCTGTCCACTGGTGGTAAACTTACTATGTAATTGGTGGGGTGTTTTGTCTGACTGAGAAGATTATTAGGTAACATCTCAGTGAAACAGTTCTCCTATATTGATAATAAGGGGGAGGGGGAGTTTTGGTTAGTAAACTTGTAAAATTTTCCTGCAAGCTGTCTTTGACCCTACATCAGTGCTGACAGCAATATGTTCCAGAATTTTCTCTCAAGTAACATGGAACAATCAAGACAAATTATCTTTCTGCACTGCACAAGCAAAAGTGAAGATGTCAGCTCCTGTTTGTATCCCACAAGCAGCTCATCTGGAAGACCTGATAGAAGGAATTTCGTTTTAATTACTAAGAGAGAAATGCTAATACGAATATGCTGTAATTGCATAGGATAAAAATCTACCCATCCCATGCTGTACAATGATATATACAGTGTGCTCTCAGTGTCAGCTTAAAAGGCAAATGACTCTAATAAAGACTAATTTGGTGTCCATGTCATATAAAGGACAACGTACAGCAGGAGGAGGAGCAAAAAAGAGCACAGTAATCAATGTGATTACATATACATCTGGTTTGCATTCATCCTTTTTTTCTGCCTTATAATGCATCGACTTGCTGATGCCGTCTTCCTATGCTACACCCCATTTCAGAAAAATAATACAAACAGTAAGAAGAATAATCAAGGAATTTAACTCGCAGACAAGTACAAACCCTTGCCATGCAAAAAGAGAAAGAAACTGATTAAATCCATATATCGATAAAATAGGAGTTTATTAAGTGTTCAGGCAGCAGGTTTTTGAAGCAGCAGAGAAATTAGATGGCTGTATGTTCCTCTAATTGAGGTATGCTAAAAACTCCAGACTTCTTTCATAATACCCGACATTCAGTATTGTTTCTAGAGTAATTTTAGTAGAAAAAGAGATAAATGTGCTACAAACGGGAAACGTATCTAGTCTCAGTGTTTCCATTTCAGTTTGTCTGGTTTGCTGATGGTTAGTTGCATGTTATTTGTGTTGACTTGAAGGAGTTATTCTTGCAAAGAACTCTAATAACAGGTATCTCCTTACCTACTGGGATCAAAACTCCCAATGTTGGTTTGAATTTCTCGTGCGAACACACCTACCTCTCTAGATACGTAGTGAATGAAATGCCTGATGAAATAAGATCCAAATCACACCTAAATACCAACAGAAGTCAAACAGCAAGCTTAGCTGTGTCTTATGCACTGGTTTCTAGTAAAACAGCCCAAAGCAAGGCTGGATATTTTCCGGTCAGATGTAATAACCAGAATTGCATTATTTTGTTATTTTAGTGTTTTGAAAATGTAAGTAGGACAATAGGGAATGAACACAACCTCTGCCTTCATAAAGTTCTCCAAATCCCACTTATGAAAGAGTAAATTTTCACATAGTAAAATCCATCAGTCAGACTGTGTAAATGTCAACAATTCATTAGCTCTTGTATACTGTTCTTGTATACTGCTCTTGTAAGGATTTTACATCCATCCTCTGCTGAGCATTCAGTGGACGTATACATGGTAAAATAAATACACAGTAAAAAGGAAAAATTCAAATTTCTCAATGTTAGGTAACACAAATTTGGTGGAACTTGCAAGGAATGGAATGTGGAAACAACTGAACTGTCACGATCATGAGCATATGATAAAAATGTACAATGTGCGGATAGATGAAAAGAGAAAAGAAAAGCAAATATTGACCTTATCAGAAATGATTCTGAGGTGGAGTGACATATTACCACCAGCAAAGCAGTCATGGATTTGCAATAACAACAAACAAAAAAAATCACTTATATCAATGGAAAAATAATAGACCAAAGACAAATAGAATTTTTAGTCTTGTTTTTATATAGCTTGTCTATTCATTTTCAGTGTCACCTGATGACTTTCCGATCTCTGTGACATGGCATTCAGTATTTTGTAGAGCATGCCTGAATTTGGGCGAGCATGTTATGCATAAAATGTTCTAAGACAACTATGGAAACACATTTCTGTTCCCTGTACTTAAATTCTTTTGGAAATGGAATCTCTCCACAGTGTTCTCCATTAGAGAAACGCCAATGGAAGAGCTTCAGAAAACCTTAAGAAACACCTCTGTGTTATAGCAATGTCCTTCTTGCGGTTTCTTAAGATTTTTGGAAGATGTCAGCCTGATGAATGTAAGGACTTTCTTCGCAAGAGGTCTACGTATGGAGAGTTTATTACCAGAGAAAAGCAGACACAGAAATTATGGCCAACAGTGATTTTCATCAACACATCTTGAAAGATGTTCTCACTTTGCACTAATAGACAGCAACAACTACACAGAAATAAAGGCAAGAATCCAACCATGACAAGCAGCAGCAGAATTTCTGTGTAAATCATAAAACAAAGTTTGAAATCTGCGAAGTGATTAAAAAAAATAAAATTGTTTGCTATGTGACAGAGGTGCATGTATCATATGAACACTGTTTTAAGTATGCAGAAGGAAAAACAGTAGCACTGGAAAGGAAAAGAACATGATGACGAGAATACAATTTCTATCTATGCAATACATTTTCACTGTCTCTTTCAACTAGTCTTTTGTCATCCTGCAGAAGCAAGCCATAATCTACAGATGGATGATGCAGCTGTGCATATTTGGCTCAAAGGTGTGTCAGCTCGTATTTGTTAGCAAGTCAGCCAGCAGGCACATGTCGCAGAAGCACAGGATGGGATCAATACAGACGTCTGTTAAAAAGAGCAAGTCAGTCTCTGGGTGGGCAACTGTGCCTCTGTACAGCTCAGTGTATGCAGTGTGCCTATGGTAACTACGCTCTGTGCACTGCTGGTTTACTGTCTTACCAGGGTTGCTCTAAGAGTTAACGTGCCTATATCCCAATTTTTAGAAATAATTCAGACCCCATGTTTACATTAAGACTGGGTTCACTGAAACTCTAGGACAGTAGAACAAGGTAAGAGAAAACAGTTCTTCTGGATGATTTCCCTTCAGCAAAGATATCAGACTTTTCTTTTCAAAAATTATTTACAACTAAATAGTTTTAATCCATCATCTATGTAAAATATTAAATCATGTTTCAGCTTTTAGTTGTCCTGGTTACGTGAATGTAATTGCAGAAATCAGAATAAAAAGCAAAAAAAGAATAACCCAACTGGAGAGTTTACTGGTTTAGGATGTGGGAAATATTTATGTGATCATTTCTATAGCACCAAAGACCAACAAAGGAATATATTTGATTCTTTCTAGATATTTTCATTATGTATTTCAGCTCCAAATATTTGAAAATTGTGATGACTTGACTTTAATTTTTCATTCTCTGATATTTCAAAATTACATCACTTTTCAATATAAACTATTTTTGCACATTTGACCACTTCCTGCAGTAGTGAATATAAAAATTTTTTTCTTTGTGAGCTTGTGGAGGCAGGGGGGGATGATCCTCACTTCCCCCCAACCCCCATTCCACTGGCTTAATCATACTGCTCCACAATTATGAAATTTAATATTGTCTTAGGGTTATTTTTCACTATGTATGGTAGCTAATAATGTTTTGAAATTATGTTTTTCCACAGAGATTGTTGTCCTCATTTACATAAAGATGACAGCTCTTCTCATCTTCCTTGAAAGACTCATTCATCTTAAATCTCACTCCTGGGGTCACCAACTGAGAATCTCATGTTTGATTTTGATTTTAAACAGTAATTTCATGATTGCAAAATTTGGGGAAAATTTGAATATGCAAACCTACATTTAGCCAAAACATCAAGGAACATTCAAGTATTCAGACTGAATATGTTTGAATAACAGTTCTGAGTCAAAGGCCATCTCATAGCTTTTAAGATCAAATTCATTATTTTTGATTTCTTACAGTACAAAATATTTTATCTACATATAAATGAATATGAACCCCACATCAGAAAAATATGGTCTGGATTTAGTTGTTTGGCCTAAGACTATTTTTGCAGTTAAATTACAAAGCAGTATTTATTTTACAGAAGAGATGTATAGATATCAGAGCCCACACTTTACTGGATTCCTTATCAGATCATCATGTATATGTATTTCCTGTATGCTACATCCCCCACACCCCTTCAATTCTCATCTACCCTTCTTCAGTATATTTCTTGATACACGTGTTGCATCTAGACTTCTCATTTGTTCTTCAAAACATAATTGCAGAACTGAGAAAAAGAAATAAAAAATAATAGCAAAGCTCCATATGCAGCAATTCAATGCCTAGCAACCTGTGATAGACTGAAGGAAAAAATCACAAATTATCTGCAAGAGGCAGTTGGAACAAGGGCTTGGGGTAAACAGATACACAAACAACATGTCAGCCATGATAAAGAGTGTAAATTTGAACAGATGTCACTTCCAGAGCAGCAGCAGGCAGATTAAACAGAATTGGCTTTGGATGAAATCCAAGGAAGAGCAAGAAAATACGATGCTTTCGCCCTGAGCTCTTACAAAAATCTAGTCTCCAGAACCTCTTTCTTTAGCAATCATAATTGCGCAGGGCTAAAAATAGGAAAAGACTTTAAGAAAGCCAGTTTAAAATAAATACATTTATTACACATACATATTGTTCTGCAAATACTTCATTTTCAGGCAAAAAGAAGAAAAAAAACCTATCTGCTATGAAAAACAATGTCAAATAAGTAGGCTTCAAGTTATAATAATTTATGGTAGTACAGATTTCATCAACATGCTACTGGTTCTTAATGAATGTAGGCCAAGCCTGTGAACCATAAAATAATGTTTCAACTCTCCAAGTGAAGTAATAGTCATTACCAATTTTTGCTCTACCTGTTGTTGCTTGAATAATTCTGGTTACTAGTGTTTTGCGCGTGTATATTTTAAAATACCATTTCTTCTTACTTGCCTTTATCAGTTTATCATATATGAAGTACACCAACAGAAAAAGAGAGAATACACAATAACTGAAAACGTGAGTCAAGGAATAACAGACGTATCTATTTGGATTTCCCCTAAAAACTTTCTAAATAAACTTTACTCTCTAATTCTGTTCAGCTACATCATTATTATACTTTGCAAATCCTTAAAGACCAATCAATTACATCTATGTATGCAGCACCAAAATTCGTGTGTTGGTTTTTGTTTTGGTTTGTGTTTTTTTCCAGGACTGCAATGTCTGCTTGGCTTTGAATACCAAACAATGAAACAAAACTATATTCCAGTTGCCATGAGTTTAATGAAGACATCACCAGAACAGTTCTCATGTATTCCCTTCAAAATCAAACAATTTTTCTATTAATTGCAACTCACAACACTAGCAGAAATAACTGCCAATAAATTGTCATCTGTCCATGTTTGCACACTCTAGAATTAAGAAAATGATATCTAAAACCCATTAATAAGCCTGAATTAATCCATCATCATGATTTCCATTACTAACTTTAACTGTTAGACGCAAATAAAGGAGGAAAACAAAATTCTGAGAAGTTGTAAAATAAAGAAATAAACCACAGAAGTAGAATATCAAACCAACTGAATTTTCAATTATTATCACTGAAATTAACTCCACCATATGAGTCAGGATTACGCCTTTGGTTCCTTAAAGTGACCTGCTTTCAGTATGGCCCACAGAACAGCATTACTATTTTCATGAAAACAAAATGAATGACAAGTTATTATTTCTCAAATTAATTAATATCAGCTTTCCTAGTTAACGCTAAGCTCCACGTGGAAGAGATAAAAATCACACACTTTGTTTAATATGCACACCAGATGCCATTTCCACACACCTGAATAGAGTTGTCATATTTGTAAGTCAGTATTTCAAGCTGAAATGTTGCAGGGTTTTTCTAAGTCAATAATACAAGCCTACAAAATTAAAATGCACTACTTGTGTCAAACACAACAAAATCATTGTTTGTTTATTTTTAAGGTGATAATAAAAAAGATTAATGATACTGCTGGATAATGAAACAATCTGCCACAAGGCAAGCTGCAGAATACAGAGTGAAGCTCTAGCAACAATCCTAAGAAAAACTTCAGCTTTCTCCCAAACACATTAAGAAGTCCCTTTTATTACCAGGTGACATTTTTGCATTTAAAAGAGAGTTGATTTTCATGGGATGCTTAAAGGTCAAACAGTTAATCTACCTCTGTAAGGAGAGCATTTTCCTCTGAAGAGATTTCTAGAGGACATCAAATCAATAAGACTCATCAGACTCAACAAGAATAAAACGCTTCACTGTTCTCAAGGCAAAAGCTTATACCAGTCCCAAAGAAACTGGATCCAGCTCATGAAAAAAATTCAGACATCATGCAGCATTAAAAAGTAGCAACTTTTATAGTTGAACACAGATGTAAAAGATTTTTATGTCAATAATTCAGAAGAAAAGTCTTATTTAGTGTGGAACCTGGAAAAGTATTCGTTTCGTCATATGTATTCACTATGCCTTTTCATTTCTAGGTGGTAAAAAAAATAAGTGAGGAACAAGTTGAACTTACCACAGTATGTTATAGTGGAATTTTCACTAGTGTGTTCTTCAGCTCTCAAGTGATGTGATACAAACCCCACCACGTTTCTGCTGGAGGTGAGAGAGGCAAAAAGGGAACCCCAATGAGAAAAGGACAGATCTAGCTGTATACTCTATCTCTGTTCAGTGTATTCAACACAATAAACACATTTCTTATCTTACTAGGGAAACTGCCACTTGCCCTGCATACAGTGGCTTAAGAAGTTCACTGGGCGCACTTCAAATGAAAGTAAAATACTGAATTCTGCACACAAGAGACAAGTAATTTCAAAACGGTGCTTGGGTTTGAAAGTCATTGGGCTGAAAGAAGGCTACTTGTGAGCGTACTGTTTTAGAATGGGATTCAAAAGAATTGGTCTTGCGTTCCTAACTCTCACACAACCTTGTACAAGAACTTTTTGTATCAGTTACCCATTTATAACGTGAGGTTAGTAATACCCTTTTTTAGTCTTTTCCATAGACAAGGAACTCTTCAAGATATCGACTGGGTCAAGATAGGAACTGCATATGTAAATATATACACGTGTATAAAAGAAAACTCATCTTAATAACCCAATCTGACTTAAAGCTGCCAGGCATCTCTATAGCACAAACAGAAGCACTGCAAAAAAATAAAAATGAAAGGTTTTTCAGAACTCAGGTTATGACCTTCATTATATGTGCAAAACTCTTATGTGCTTGAAAGGAAGGGAGGGTTGAGAATTACACAGGAGTCTTCTATGAGGAGTGCTGTTTAGTATCTTTCTACATGTACAGAATAGCACTGTTTAGGACAGTTTTGCTTCTGAAGGAAACAGAAAAAAGAAAACAGGAAAACAGACTGAAAGAATGAAAAAGTTAGAGAAAGGTAAGAGAGAAAGTGAGAACGAAATAAAAATCCAGTGAAATACAGAACTAAAAGACTGCATTATACAGACAGCACTAGAGTATAATTATTTGTTGGAAAATAATTATTCAAGTCATGGCAAAACAATACAGTTGCTTGGTCTGTATTGTGCCTGGAGGAATTCACCTTGACAGTGACATCGTGAGTTCTGAGTTTTATATTGAAGTTGTGGTACATGCATTTTTAATTTTCAGTCTCTTTCCAGCTAATCTAGGATAAATCTCAGTCATTACTCTGCCTAGCTTGCTTTCAACTCCAGGAATAAAAAATCCATAGTGTATAGGCTTTGATGCTTTTTGTTTATATGATAACTGTTTTTAATTACCATTTTGTTTGCCAGGTCTCTTCAATGAAATTTAAAATGCAATTATTTTCCACTCAAATACACACTAATTTGAACGACTTCTATTTTGATGTAATTAAGGTAAAACTAATCATTATATATAAAACATTTTCAACATTTTCTGACAAAATATTATTATTTATTTTTGAATTCTCATTTCATTCATCATTCATTTTGAAACCATTTCCAGAGCTTTTATTGCATCTAATGAGTGATTTTACAGTTATTAGATGTAAATTTATTAGAAGAATATTTCCTAAACAAACCTATATTTCCAATTATTTTAAACTACCTGGAGTAGGTATTTTTTACCCCTCTCCTAATTAATGTCTTTTGCTTCTATACACAGTCATCTTTGTCTTAAACTTCCACTTAAATAAATTAAGGCTCCTTTGGAGAAGAAACAAAACTCCAGATCCAGGTCAGAGAGAGAACACAGATTGGAGAAAAATTGTATTTACCTTTCTACTTCCTCCCCACACATCCACCCATCAACATACATACAATTACATTCAAGTGACTGCACTGCACCTCAGTCCTGCTGCAGAATAAGCGCCAAAGCAGTTACCAGGTTTACAAGTATCTGAAACCTAAGCTAACAAAGGACTGCAAAAAAGGCATGGAAGAAAGATACTCCCAACTTCCAGATATTTGGAGAGAGGCAAGTTTTTAATGACCTTGTTCATGTGACCTATGTGACCTTGTTAACAAAGGAAGAGTGAATACATGGTGTTTAATAGAATTCAGCGCAGTAACAAAAGTCCATCATGCACACAATACAGTCCTTTAATTCTAAAATCTTCCAGAAAATGATTTTTCACTATTATCAACTTACTTGCATTCTAACCTGTCTTCCCCACAAATGCATTTTGCACGGTGAAGACTAAAAGTTCATACCACAAAACCCACCTTCTCGTCTAAGTTTAGTCAAGAGAGGTATTCCAACCCTATCCTTTGAGCATTCTAAGATCCACCTTTTGGAAAAATTAGAGCGCTAAAATTTGTGACTGAAAGCACGCGTGGATTTAGACTAAATCAAGCTGACACAGCCTTTTCCCTTTTCTCATATTTTGAACAGTCCAGTCCAGGGTGAGATTACAGGTGCAGGTCCACAACAATGTAAGTAAATCTAAATTTTGGGCGCTCTCGGTCCTCCCTTCTTCTCCACTCCTCATCCTCTCTCGGTTATGTGCTTTTTTCTCAGTAAGCTTCCTGCACTGGTTCACCACCGGATCACTAAGAGGGGTTGAAGCTGTTCTTCCCTCCTGCTTACCTACACTGTAGGTTCCTCCTGCCTCCCTTTCAGCCAGCACTAGCAATCATGAGGCCAGCGGATGAGCCAGACAGAGGAGCAGATTCAGCTGAAAATCCCATTAAAATATCCCGAACTCCAGATCAGTTTTTAGCCATTCCATCTTGTGAAGAAATGGGTACGCATAATGAAACAATATCATCTAAAAGCGTAACACTAAAATAGCAAAAAACCCATCGCTTTTAAACACCAGAAATCATGAAATATTAAATTGTAACAGGATCCTCATTATGTAAATATATGTCTTTGCAGGCTCACAAAGAAAGTCAAAACAAACTTCTCAGTTAATGGACTCTTCGGTGAATACCTAGACATAAATCATTAGGCTTTGTGAGCAATGCAATATAACCAATATCAAGTCATCCTTTCTTGTCAGGAAGTTAATAGGTATTAATAGTCCGCTGTTCAGTGAAATTTTACTGATGGAAAAGAGACGGTACAAGGGCTAATACACCTCTGATTACAGTATTTTTCCTAATGAAAGTAGTAGAGAAAATCCACAACATAAAAGTTTACATGTTCTGTAAGAGGAAACTTGGGTAGAGTAATATAGGGCTAACGCAGACATTTCCTTTTGAATATACAACAAATAGGGACAGAGACTATTGGATGAAAGGAAAGAGAAGCAGAATGAAAGTATACCATGGTTTCCGTGGTGGCTTATTCCCATAATGAAAAAAAAAAGCTAAATTAGCTACATCATCTGAAATGGAAACTGTTGAACAAATGTTTTGATCGGGCTTCCCAGAGAACACAGTAGTCTCCTTAAAATCATTAGTGCCCTAGAATTGTAAGCTAAAATGTTAAAGTCATATACTGGGGGGAGTATATTCTCCTGCTTCCTTATGATCAAACACTCATAGAGCAGTTATGTCTAAAAAACTGGTCTTATTTACTTGAAATTTTACTAAATCAACTGCTCGATTTTAGCTAACTAAAGACTACTTCTAAGAGGGCATACCTGCAGCTAAATGAATCAATAAGACTCTACTCTACAGCACAGGTTCTTTCCATCTGATTGCACAATTTCGTTGCACTAAAATTTCCTGGCATTTTGGAGGCCCTTTCTGCACTATCACATAATCTAGCACAGCCCAGTCCTGGAACCTGCCCAGGCGCAGTGCTGCAGGCAGAGCCCATGCAGCCCATAAAGCAGGGGCACACTGGTAATGCCTTGCTGCTGATGCCAGCTAGCAGAGGACACGTGATGGTAAGAGCAGTTCCTGCGAGAGCTGCCTCCGTTTTGACCTGCCAAAAGCCACAACAGCAGCTGTACAGCCTATAGGGTCACCCTCTTAAAGGCCACCTGGCTGCTGTGGGTACAGCAGAGCAGCACATCCTGGCTTACGTCCCTCTGCCCCCAGCTTCTCCAGGTCAGTCCCAGCATGAAGAGAGTTGGACCACTCTCGGTCTAATGAAATACAGAACAAGCTGGGAAACAGTGATGCAAAACAGGTAAGTAATCTGGCGCAAGTGCCTTCCCCTTCATCTGCTTTGGTTGTGATGTTTGGGGCTCAAATATTCTCTCATTTATATTTACATAGGGCTTACACCGTAGAAAGAAAAAAGCAACATCAGATGTTTGAGATTTTTAATACTAGCAATAATTTACAAAACTATCAGAGATGAGACATGAGTTGCACATTATTAAGAAAAGAATGAGGTCTCAGCCAACAAAGCCTCAAGGTCAGAACTCTTCCAACAGGGGGTTTAAGTTATGCTCATTACAGAGCAGGGGGGATCAACATATTATGGGAATTCCATATACAGTTTTGGATTATAAAGACTTAGTACAGAGTATAGATATTTTTCAGAAGGGTATATGTGACTTGCTAAGAGAAAAAAAGGGGGTAGCTCAATCATATCATGCATTTTCATGGGGCAAATTTAATAATTCTTTAAACCTATTGGCTGACCAAACACTGAACTGGATATAGCCAAGGTATACCGAGACTTTCCCATCTTGCTGACTAGTCAGCCAGTGGACAACTGAAAGCAAGCTTTAAAAGGTCATACTCTCAGAGATAATCTACCATAGATCATAAAGTTGATTCCCAGACCCAAAAGGCAATAAGCGTGACATGCGCTGTAAAATCTAAATCTGTTCATACTCTAATTTCAAGAGGAAATTGAGGAAACCTTTTTCTGGTGCAGGAAAACATCTTTTTACCTGGTACAGAAAAATCATAGAAGTCCTTCCAATGGACGAAGAAAGGCCAATACACATAAACATTCATATTTAAAGCAGTAAATTATAACAGAAGAATAATGCTTACAGTAGGATTTCATTCTGACCTAATTTAGAAATTAGGCTATTCACATGGCATCAGTGGAGTTGCCCAAAGACTGCAATCTGAATGTTTACCTTCACCTTTTTTACAGTTTAAAATCGCACGTGCCATGGCCTGCATTCAGCCTCAAAGACAACTTCAGTAAGGAGAGAGAAAACTGCCTTTTTGTTGGATGAGATAAGGCATATCTGATTGAACAACAAACCTTGCTCTGACAGCCCAAAAGCCTCTTCTATTATTTCTATAGCATCATAATTTTTGTCATTTTCATATCGAGAGCAGGTATAGTTAAAAGTATGTGCATGCAACACAAAGAGGACATGGAATGAAAATTCTGTTCCTATGGCCCAAAAGGAGTCCTGCAGCAGATGAGATTCAAGCATTTCCTGAGTAATCCATTACACTCAAAACCACAAAACACAAAAAAAACTTTATAGGTTTCATGCAAGGAACCTTAAAAACATTTTGACAATGTTATTTTTCTTCCAAATTTTCACGCACAAATTAATATCAAATACATTTCAGCTATCACCCCCTCCAAAACCTCACAGCAATAATTTTAGTGTGCTCACTTAAGATGTTTCTTCAAGTTTTAAAGGTCATCAGCGTTTAAGAGGTATATTCTACATTTAAAAAGTTCCCTCGAGTTTTAGGGTTATTACTAGATCTCATTATATTTTTCATATAAGAGTACATCTCTTAAAGTTTACATTAAATTTTAAATGACTAGAATTTTGAAAGGTCAAATAAATAATGAGGTATCTCACTGCAACAGGAAATATATTCACTATTTTGCCACAAGGTTTTCTAATTCAGTTACTTCTGGAAGAAAATCTTTGCTGTATTGACTTGTTGCACTAAATTCTCATCCTGCTTATCGTTACAGAATATACGGTATAAAACCATGTTAGACAGAAGCATAACAAAATCTGTAGTGATGCTTTAGCCATGATAACCTCTTCTCAGAAAAGAAAATGTGCTTAAATATTTAAGACTAGCACTCACCACCAACAGAATGAGTCCTAAAGCATCATATAGTCCCTTTATTTTTGCTTGCTAATTGGTGACAACAGGGGAGACTGAAGTCCAAGTTCCCTGCCTAAGATTGTAGAGGATAGTAAGTTTTTCTGTGTAGGACCACATTGCCCAGAAATTGATACTATCCTCATTTAAAAGGTACCAGTTTCTCTTGCCAGCATCCTCCTCTTCCCCAGCCACTGCTGACACACCAGGTACACTAACACACAACTAGTGCTCCAGTCTACCGGTGATAGGTAGGAAACCAACTGAACCAGAAAAGCCACTTAATTTTTTGATCCAGACAAGTAGCACAGCATCACAGTGTTTCATATTCATTGGTTGGATTCCTTCTTCACTATATTGTTGTCATGGTTTGGGCCAGAATGGCCACTCCTATCAGCCAATAACATTTTAAAATTTGTTATGCACTTTATAATTGGTTAGTAACTTTACTAACTGAAGAATACACTTGAGAGGAATTTGTTATCAGCAGCATCTGTTTAGTTTTGTGCATTAAGCCATATCACTTTAGAAGCTATCTGAATTACTCCTAGGTTGCACGATGTCATCATTGCAGAATACCTTTTTGTACCAAGTATGTCAGACCACAAACAAATGGTCAGGTCTAGACATCTGTTAGTCTTTTGTTAATTTGACTCTCTTGAGGAAATCAACCTTTCCCAGGTACAGGTTCATTTCTCATATACAATGAGAGAGCTGAGTCTCCCATTTCACATGCTCACATAGCGTTGCCTTAGTTGGGCGCGCTATAGTCTAAAGCTCAGAGCCTCTATTACTATTCTAAGGTGAATCCCTGAGTAGCCCAACATTAGGATGCTATGAGTAGGTGACAGAATGCTTTGACACTGAGGTCTAATAACTTAAATCAACCTCAGAGAAGCCCTCATCCCAAATGATTTATGTAAGAACAAATGGATGTCTGACTATCTGCAGTAGGGACTTGGAACTTCACTCTCTCACTCCCCAGTCCTGGAGTTAGCAGGTTGAGTATTCTGCGGAAAGAGTTTCTCAGACTTCCTTGTGAGCTGCTCTATTACTTTGGAGAAGTAATCTGAATTCACATTTTAGTAATTCTAGATTACAAACTTGATATTTTCTGTTCTGTGGAAGCTTCATTTTAAAAAAAAAAATTCTCCTCAGTCCCATCTGAATACTCTAATCACTGGCCTAATTACATAGTCTGAGGACCTCTCTGTCTTTTTTTGTAATGCCTTTTTTTTTTTTTTTAAACCTTCTCCAGAAGCACCTCCCTGCACAATTGAATCAGCACCTCTTTCAATACTTATTTCTGAGAAAGTACTCCTTTGAATATTTTTATATACATATATATAAGTCCAGGAAAAATTGCCTTGTGATTAACAAAATCTCCATGAGATAACTGCTCTTACTTATGAAGTATCATAACCAAAATATTAACGTGGTTCTTAACTGAACATCCAGAGAGAGATTTGAACAGTAGAAACTAGAGTAAAATCCAAACCTAAACCTTTTCTAAGTTTGTGGTTGTTTGGCATGAAAGGCAGAGCCCTTCAGTCAGAATTTCCAATTCAAACTTTTAAGAGTGTTAAGATATCCTGAACTTGGCAGTCTCATAAGCCAAACACACATTACCTTTTACTATCTATTACTTTTAGTACACAGTTTTACATTTTTATACTTTCAATGTAGCTGTATAAACAGTTTAACTTTCATAAAACTTTCTACTTGCTAAAGCTCTCTGTTAGATTTAATGCAGAATAACATATATTTAATTCAGCTTTATGTTCTATTTTCATTTTTTGAATAATTCTCCACAGGAAAATTCTTTTATGTTTTGTTTCTTTGCTGTAATTGTGTAGAAGAACCTTGAGGCAAATTAGAAATGTAATAATCAATAACTGAGTTTTATTAAGAGACAGAATTTAGATAGACATGCAAACTGAACATTAATGTACTGATTTACTCTGCTACTCAACTCTCTACATAAGAATTATTCAGAAAGATGCTGAGTGAGACTAAAAAGTTTGTATTGGTGAACAACAGTTTTTCTAATTTGACAGTATTTGTAACTGTTTTCATTTTTGTTGACTTAGCTACAATATTCCAGAGATGACGCTTTCAACCAATTCAGTAAGATTTTCTATGGTCACAAGACTGGCTATCCAAAAATCTTATCAACTTCTGAAAAGCAACAATACTTACGTGAATGACCAATATGCTGCCACTAAATTATTTCTGGGATAATGCAGAAGGAAGAGGAGGAGAGAGATCCAGGAAGAAAAATAAAAACCAAAACCAAAACCCACACCTCTGGTTTTCTACATAGCTTACGTTAGAGAATTTGGAAGCAGAAAAATATAATCTAATTACTTAAGTGACTGAGCAGAAATAAGAGGTAGCGAAACAATTTTGGTGTCGTCATAAGTATGATAAATATACTTAAATATTTTGGTCTAATTAGCTTGAAAAAGAAGAATAACACAACTGAAGGCTTGATCTCTGCTCTTGTGAACTTACTACAGTACAGCCTAGATGCATGAAGAGGGCCTCGACAAGGTCGTATGAAGCTAAAAATCCCACACTTGTAACAGAGCATAGCAACTTGCACTGTGAGGTACTGGTCAAGGCTCAGTCTTAAACCAGCACCACGTTGTGCCTCCAACATAGCATGAAGAGTCCGCAGAAGAGGTACCAGACCGCTGATGACATCAGATGACCTGAACTGATGTGAGGACATGAGGAAGAGGAGGAAATGCAGAGAAAGGCTCTTTCAGCCAGGGGACTGCACAGCCATAGCCATACTGGCTTCCAGAAGTCTTGCTGAGTCTTTTCCATCCCTCCAGCCTCTCCAGAACCTGCTCTGCCACTACTATAAAACTTTGCCTATGAATCATTCTGTTTTGTTGAGGCTACCCTCCTACACCTAGACAGTACTATAGTAATTTCACAACAGCAAAGAGCTGAGCCTTCAATCAGGCTATCACTCACCAACATAACACATTTAATCACAGGAAAGTTAAAAGAAAATATGCAAAGAGGTACTGCCTTTCCTCCTCTTTCAAGTCTCAAAAAAACATGAACAAACTGTCTCACACTATGCCAGACCTGTCTAAATAGATCTGTATCTCTGGAAGAAAAGGGCTGATGCAAAATAGGAAAGACATAAATGGAAATAGACAAATAATGCCCCAGAGAATGTTGATTTTATTTTATAACTGAGGTGATCAAACATTTCCAAGAAATTCAATCAAAAGAAAGGTGTGGCTTCAGCTAACATTTCTTTGACCTTTAAGAGTTTGTGATTAACAAATACCTCATTAAAAAGTAAAATCAATACCTGAACACTTAAGAGGAGTTTCTAGGCGATCATATTTTAAAGTAATGTATTATAAACCAGTGTTAAATGCATGCTATAGATCTTTCTTCCCATTCAAACCATAGAAAATTTTCTTTTCATTCATTTCACAGGTCAGTCTTTTCACATCATCACTATGCCAGATAAGATGGTAGCCACAAAAATAACAGCCCATTCTATCTAGATAGGGGTGAAATAAGAAAGTTTCAAGAAAGACCACGTAATTATTTTCTCAGTAAGATCTCCGAGTGCCATTTCTTTCTGCTGTTGTTCCATTTGAGTTAGTTTACCTACTTAACATCATTTTATCAAGCAAACACATCCATTCAAGTGCAATCACTGTGAATATTTCAAATACTTTGTTTTAACTGAGGAAAACCATTACACTCAATCTTAGCACAGCTCTTGAAGTAGAGTCACTGGATGGAGGGGTAGAGCTATCTGAAGTTATCTTGTTTGATATATACTAAGGTTAACATTTTAACTGAATTTTCATAACAAATTCTAGGATATATTGAACAGTTCCATTAGGTAACCATAAGGAAATGCCATTTTTTCTGTGAGCTTTTGAATCTATTACCTGAATATAAGAATCATTCATTGCTTATCTCTATTTCCTTTATATGTTTTTCATAAATGATGTTTCATTCCATCTTCAGTGTTCCATCTTTAAGGCACTGTTATGGTATACAATCTGCTGCATTCAATTCATTTTGTCCAATTTTTCACTTCCAGCCTAGAAAATTCAAAGCCAGAGCTCTGACACATCAGTCACACAATCAGCTAAATTAGGCTACTCCAGTTGGTTTAACTGGCAACTTTCAAGCCCACAAAACAAAACAGCAAGGTTTTAATGGTTTAAAGCCTCCAAAGTGGATCGTAATACAAAATGTATTGCTCATCAGCTGGCATAGAAGGCAAGGAATGCCATATGCTTTCAGTTTCATTTGTGTTGTTTATCTTTAATACTAAACCCTAATGCAATACACTTTCTATTACTCTGCCATGTCAATCTTTTTTATGTGTAAGGGGGTCAGGAAAACAAGACAATATTGGTTTCAATTGTCACAAGCCAATACAGGCTCTACTAACTCCAGGGCAGCTGAGGGCTATGAAGTACTAAATTATGGGGGGTTTATGCATGAATTAGAAAGCATATAGTTAACAATACAGTCAGAATACTTGTTTGGATGGCTAGGTATATGCTTGAAGTTAATGTTTAGACAAATTTGAAAAGAAACAAGTAACAGCTCAAAAATATGCATTAAAACCCCAAGTTTTAAAGCACTGATGCAATAGTTGAGTCCTACATATGTAACTACAGGTTAACTAGCAGGTGGAGGAGGAAGTTTCCCGCTAGGGAGCACTGGGTTTAGGAGAATACTTTTTCACTTACAATAGGGGAGGAATGACAGTGCCCTGCTGACACGTGCTCCCCAAATTGCAAAGCAAGAAGTCAGTACTTCTGAAAAGCCAGATTCCATCTGATCCTACTCAAAGGTTTCCATACCCCTACTGGGTCGCTGGTGCTTTCTTTAATCATGCTCAATACATGCACCAGTGTGGCAAAAGGCAGCAATGAGCATTTCTGAGATTAAATTTTAAAAGGCAAAATATTTCATTCCAACCACATTATGGATTAATAACACCATTCTCATCTTTGAAGTCAACAAAGATGAAGACAGAAACACATCCAGGTAACTTTCTGAGGTTCTCTTTGCCTTTAAATTATCCTTTCAGTCACAACCTTTTTCTTCTTTATAAGTAAGATGGTAGAGGTTATTTCTTGATGAAAAGATGTTTTCATAAGTAGGTATGGTAGTCACCTTACAGAAGGTGTTACATTGCTGCTGATTTTGAAGCACTATTCTTGATTCTATTGCAATCTCTTTTAGTCCTCTGTCTTTCTCTGGACCTGAACTACCCATTGTGAACAATAAAGATGCTGCAATATGACATGATAAGAGCTTACAGAAGGCAGTTTGCCAGCTGGCCACTGTCCTGAAAACTCTCTGGGAGAACGACAGAAGGCAGCAAGCTGAATTGCTAAAAAGAATCATGGGGAAAGACAGAAAATGCAGCTTAATAGAGATGCTGTAGAAACTAAAGCAGGAAACAGAATGAATTGGATAAATTTGATGATCGCTGGGGAAATGGTCAGCTAAAACTGCACTCAAACTTCAGACTTAAGAAATTCACCTTGAATCAAGAAAACAACAATTGTCTGGTAAGGAAATTGGAAGAGATTGTTGACCATATCAAGTTCTGTGCGTTTGGATGATGGAAAACTGGCAGATACGCAGCTGAATTAGGAGAAAGAGTTTAAAAGTAAAGCAGATTTTGCTGAAGAGAAGCATATTAATTATCTTCTAGAGAAAATTAAGTCCCTGCAGTCTTAAAGCACTTTGAACACAGTTTCACTGGGATAAGGTCAGAGAAACAACTGCTTTGTTCTCAGTTAAAACATAAAATAAAACTAAGCAAACAAAAAAACCCCTACAAAACAAACAAAAAAATCCCCAGAAAAACCCCAGGGAACCATGTATTTCCTA
The DNA here is from genome assembly GCF_000708025.1 of Charadrius vociferus. Classification (NCBI taxonomy): domain Eukaryota; kingdom Metazoa; phylum Chordata; class Aves; order Charadriiformes; family Charadriidae; genus Charadrius; species Charadrius vociferus. The sequence continues at coordinate 6,841,501 of NW_009649308.1, forward strand.
AATTGTCTCTTTCATTTTAGAAAAAGCAATTAGAAAAAAAAAATTAAAATGCAATTAAAATACAAATCCCAACCCTCTTTTATCTATCTGTGAAGTATTCATCAAATCAACAATTCTATTTGTCAAGCATTGCCTAATATTTACTAAATAAAAAGACGACCAAAATTTAAAGTTTCTTCTCGGTAAGGGGACACATCTGCAGACAAAGATGACTTTGAAAGAACTTGCTAGAGGTGTTTCAGGGAGTTAGAGCCTCCTAGTAAAAAATCTTTGCTTTGATGATTTTAAATAGAACACTGGTCTTAATCTAGGAGCTCATGACACAGCATTTCCTGCAGGTTTTACAATCCTCTCTACTGCTAGCTTTAAGACCATTACCTAGGAAAGATTTCACTACATGTAAATGTGCTAACACATAGATTAAAGTTTAATTAACCAGATTAATGTTTTTCAGTGTCATCCTTGCAGGGACAGCCTATATAATTGTAGATAAAAATATTTATATAATTTTAAACTTAAATTTAAAATAGTGCAGCA
>NW_009649308.1:6842062-6922443 GCF_000708025.1 Charadrius vociferus
AGGCGACAACATTCAGTCCTACCCAGCTGAGAAGCCTCAAAAGGTTTTGACGTGCATAAAAGAAGTCCAATATCTATGCTTGAACTAAAGTTTTTGGGAAAACATTTAATTCTTGGTGTAAAATACTCACAGCCATAGAATTTACCAAGATCCTTAGAAAATATTTAACAATTAAATGTCTTCACTTAAAACTTTACTTACGGTCTAAATTTATAGAAATTCAACTTTTGTCCAAGGGCCATATTATCCAAGAATCACAGAACAGTTGAGGTCTGCAGAGACCTCTGGATATCACCTACTTCATCTAGTAAGCTAACGCAGGTTGCCCAGGACTCTATCCTGGTTTTGAATATCGCCAAGGATGGTGACTCAACAACCTCCCTGGGCAACCTGCGCCAGTGTACAACCCCCATCACAGTAAAAAAAAAAAGTCTTCTTTTGTTCAAATGGAATTTCCTGTATTTCAATTTGTGCCGGTTGACTCTCATCCTGTCACCGAGCACCACCATGAAAAGCCTGCCTCCATACTTTGCTATCTCCCATTAGGTATGTAAACATATTGATAAGACCCCCCTGAGCCTTTCCTACTCCAGGTTAACCCATCCCAGCTCTCAGCCTTTTCCGGTATGTCACTCACTCCACTCCCTCAGTCATCTTCCTGGCCTTTTGCTGGACCAGTCCAGTATGTCCATGTCTGTCTCCAACAGGGGAGCCAGGAACTGGACACACTACTCCAGTTGTAGTCTCATCACTGTATTCACATAGTGCATATATATGTGTTTATATGCCAGAACAACGAGCTTAAGAATGGTTTATCCACCTTAAGCTCTCTCCCTTCTGCATTTATCTAATGTAGCAACAGAAGAGTTTTTGTTTCTGCTACTCTGCACTGCTCAGCTGAGCTGAAAAAATTTGGTTTCTGTTGCTTTTAGATGACACATTTAGATTTCTACTTCTTCTCTAAGACCCTTTTTTTATATCTTTGACAGATGAGTTTCTATTATGCATGAATTCTGCTTTGCTGACTGTCTTCAAGAGCTGTATTCTCTGAAGTGAGATTTTTAGCCCTGGATGGGCACAGACATTGTCTCTACTGTTCTGGCAAAAAGCACAAGCACAAGCAGGTGCTCCATTTGTTTGGCCTTTAAAACAAGAGCCAAAAGGGATCAGTGTCTCTAGGATTTTAAAATTCCCAGATCTTCTAGCTCTTTGGTAATCTGCAGCTCTAGTATACCCAAAGTTTCAATCCAGCTACCTTTCTGAAAAAGGAAAGAGACTGGACAAAGAATTCACGTGCTTCCAAGGCTGTTCTCTGCTTTGCAAACCTATCCTTATTACTACATTTATATAAAAGACTGAGCATTCGGGAGCCGTCTGTTCTTCAGTCTGCTCCCTGCATTTTGGTGCCACGGACCGACCAGAGCAGCCATCACCCAACTCCCTAATGAATTACTTGTACTTGTACTTACTGCTCAGATCCCTGCAATCAGTTACCACCTCACCTGAACTGCTCTGGCAGTTTGAAATGCAACTAGCTTCTAGGAGTGGAAACCAACACAGTTTCAGAATTCCTTCTCCAGGGAAGTGAAAAAAATAGCCTGACATTAGAGATTTTCTATACTTCAAGTTTTGATTACATATTGCCATGCATCTGTGTCTGAGTGACCTGGATACCACTGTGAGCAAATTCTCATGAGGAAGCTAAAGCAAGCTTTGGAAGTTTCTTTGTTTATATTACCAAAGTACTAGGAGTAAAAGTAAAATTAGATCTACTTATTCATTGATGCAGTTTCCAATTTCTGTAAACCCACAGAAGGTGTTGTAGGTTAATATTGCTCTCATGAAAGTCCATTCCTCCTGCTAGTTTTTATTTTTCTGACTCACAGAATGTACATTTATGTCCACCCAAATTAAATATCATAGCAAATCCTCCCTAGTATTGCCATCATTTTCTGATATTTTGGAACAATTTTTCAGGATAGTTTAGACTCTCCCAGCCACCACTATTCTTGGATATGTTCAGTTAGAGAATGAATACAGACAACTCTTAAAAAATTTAGAACTATTTTCTTCTCAGAACCCCCCTCTATCTTTGTTGGGATTTTTTTAATACCACTCATTAGTCCCCTAGCATTCTACTGCTTATTAATCCAGTGCTTTTAAACATGGAATGGATATTTTAGCAAAAACATTTTGTCATGATGCAAAACAAGATCTTGGGAAACAGAGAGAAAATACTTTATTTCAGTGACTATTTTTGTTGTTGTTGCTTATGCACCCTAATCCTTCTTTCCTAAAAGCTATGGCAGCCATGGAACAGACAAACTGACTCTCTCATGGTAAGTAAATATAAACATATTAAATCCTTTCATAAAAGATTTATTTTTCAATTGGGAATTTCTAGCATCCCTTGATGCGTCTGACAGAGTGGCTTGTTCACTCACAGTAGGATCTCTGGGCGTTTTACATGCTAGCCAACAAGAGAAGGTCATCTGACCTTCTGTACTTTTGTCCATGTTAGATCTCATTAGTCAGACAAAAAAATCTGACGTTAGAAGCCTAGAAACTGTGAGACCACTCGAGCTTTCAGTGCGCCTTTGGGTCCTGTGCTTTAGCACTGCAGCTCTCAGCACCAAGCCAGCTTTCTAATATGCCGGAGAGCATCAAGAGGATCCTTCTTTCCCACTGAAGTCACTAACTACTGCTGTTCAACAGTATTCTTGGGACAGAAACTGTGAAACTCTTTACCAGGCTTTGCAATTTACAATGTCTGATACATGGACTTCAGCTGTTGTTTCATGATGCTACCACCTCCCATCCCTCTCTGCCTTATCAGGAACTTCAATTTGCTTTACTAGGAGGGAAAAATTGTATTGCAGAGACAAAAAAATATTATTATGCCGCCATATAAATATGTGATGAGCCTGCACCTTGAACACTGCGTGCAGCTCTGGTCCCCCCAGCTCAGCAAAATTATAAAAAATTTAAAAAAAAAGAAATAGTAAGTAATACTGATGAACAGCACAGAACTGCTTCCAAGCAAGAAACCAATTAAACAGACTAGAATTCCTCAGCTTAGACAACAGATGCACAAGATGTGTTTGCTGTATGTGCACTCACAATACTGTATTCCCTTTCTAAACCAGGTTTTATAGTATAGCACAGTATATCTTTTAAAAATTGTATCTAACAAATTCTACAAGATATTTCCTTGAGGGACTTGAGTGCCATACAAAGTTCTGAAAACATTTCTAATTAAAAGTAAAAACTTGGCGCTTTGTATTTAAAATTTGCACAGTAATAAGAACATAGTGTTTAATGGGTGCTTATTCACATAAACTACTATTTTGTCATAGAATCAAGTCATTTAATTTATATTAATTTCAGGTTACTACAGGTGTTATAGAATCTCTTAGTTTTCTGACATCTTTCTATTCTCATCAGTTCATCTTTCTAATGAAGTCACTTAGGATTTCTTGCTATGAGGTTTAAATTAAGAAAATAAACTTTTGGCTCAGTATAAAAACAGTGTTATAGTGAGAGCTAAGAACTCACTGAGTATTACTGAAAATTTTAATTATCTACTGCGTTGTCTTTTAACTAGAAAAAATATGACCTTTAGATGAATACAATCCTTAGATTGTTTTATTTTAAATTTCCATGAATGTATATTCCTTTGCACACAAAGTAGTTCTGAAAATTAAAAGGTATTTACTGAGAAAGATATGAGTAGCCTGAAGGTAAAAACATACAATGAATTACTACGAGTAGTATGTGAACAGATCTAATTTAATGGATTTATCATCTCCTAACTTACCATTTTTTCCTAGCTTACTAATTAAGAAATTCCAGCAAAGTTCAAATGTCTGAAATAATTTTCATGGGCATCGACTAAGCTTAAGTGAGATTGTTTTAATTGCTTTGAGATAGGGCTAAGTTATAACATTACATGCCTCCCTATTTTGGACGAATAAAGTGGTAGCTTCCTACAATAACTAAATAAAGCAATCTACATAAATCATTACTATTTTCAGAAGGAAGGGATTTTCAGCCCAAATACCTTGAAATCAGTGCAGAAAGCTGGCCGTTTACTAAATACTGTATTACCTGTTTACAAATACAGCTGCTGGCTCTGATAGAACAGGTGGTAATAAACAAACTCATCTGCCATCATACGCTGCAGGTAAAATTCACTTATTTTTGAGTCTGGGAGTAATTACAATCAATAGAAATACTTTTAAAGATTTTTTTCCCCCTTAACACAATATTTAATTTATAAAATGTAACCTTTCATAAGGCCAAAAGAGAGGTCAGGTGAACAAGAAGACTATTTGATGCTGGAAGATCCTGAGTGGACCCCATAAATTATCTAACCACAATCTTTCTAGTGCCTCGCTAAGCAGACCAGGGCCTGGCAGGAGCAGCTTGGTAGCAGCTTCATTTCATTCTTGAAGATTTCATTCTTGTCATAGACACCTGAAATAAGATTAATCCTTTCTGACTCAGAATCATCACAAGTTGTCTGTCCTTTATGCCTACGAACTCGCTACTATGATCCTGCTTTTTTTTTTTTTCTTCCCCTAAAAAAGAGGTAGCAATGTATAACAGAAGACAATTGTTAATACTCTTTTTATTCACTGTTTGCTATTTGAACTATACGGGCACTTGCAGTTTTAACAATGAATTAATGTATTTGACATTATAAGCACAAAATAAAGATTTTACTATTAAGAGATACTTCTTCACCTTCACAGTTACATACAGACACATGCATGGGCATTTTTTCAAACAAAAGTATATATTCCTTTTTTCTGCCTCAGTACCTTTGAGCTATGCAGTGTCTGAAGACTTACTGCAGCAAGCTGCTAATGTTGTATGAAGCTAAAAATTCCTATTCAGTGTATAGAGTCACTATTCTGTGCATTCACTGTGACAATATTTGTTCTAAAATATTAGTAAAAAATGTGTCAGAAGTTTCTCTGTGCCACTGTTAAAGGAATCAGAAACAGTAGGGGAAGAGGTCATAAAATCAAGGAAAGCACACTGACAACCCGACTACCATCTATTTCCTGTATTCCTTATTTTCACTGACCAGGCAACGCAAGTGCCTCAAAACAACATCATGATGTGGAAATGTAGCAACATTCAGAAATATTTGAAAAATCGTATTTTACTGTTGCCCCATTGGCTGCTGCAGATATCTATTAAATAAGGTCCTATAGAAGAGAAGATCTGATTTTGTAACATGACGCAGACAGGCACTCCTGCACCCACTTCAGTAGCCTTCTGTGTCTGGCTGTGAAAGTTACAATACTAAAAATCAAAGAATTTTAAGATATCTTATGCCTTGGTTATGTGTTGATATAAAACCAAACCAAAACAAAACCAAACCCCCAAAACAACAAAAATCCCAAAACACATAGAGCTCAACTTGATGAAAAGCATTATTCCTTACTGCTGGAAGCATCATTAGCATACCTGAATGATATTTATTCGAGCCCACAGGTTTCATCCACTTGAACATGAGTTTAGTGCGATCAGACGTATTTACAGTGAACAAGCTTACACTGGCACCGATTCTTAAATAACTTGAAATTTCTTCAGTAACTAATGACCTCAATCATACCAAATGTTTTTGTTATGCTACACAAGTCCTTCACATAATTATCGTAAAAATGTAGTTAGGAAAATGCATTCAGCTACTTCAGAAAAATTCCTTGGTGTTCCAGTGCCTCTCTGACATATAAGTAACTTTATGTGAAAAATTTACAAACTTAAATATTTAATTTAACCCTATTAAACATTTTCCAGCATCCTAGCTATTTTTTTCTTCATCTCACAAGTGCTTTTTTTCTTGAAATCTGACTCTGGACACTAATCAATTGTACATACAGAGCTGACTTGCACAGAATTCCTTACTCTCCTGTTTCTTTTATCATCTATCAGATTCAACCTTTCTATCCAATCCTTCAGACATGGCTGAGAACGTCCCACATGAATATTAAAGAAACCGCAAAATCTGACTGCAGTAGCTCAACAAGTACTATTATGCCAGATTATTAGTAAAGGAACTGCATGTGGCACAGCATATAGAACTTCAGCCACACTACAGAACAGACCCGGCATGTTAATGATGTCACCTAGACACCAATTTTATGAAAAATTGATAGTTTGAGAATCCAAAGAACAGTATGTTATTTATCCTGTCCCCTAATTTAAGAAAATACCGTAATTCAATTCTAGGCAAATTTAGGCTCTTCCAAAATAATTTATGCTACTAGCAAATAGTTATCAATCAACACTAAGAGCCCTACGGGCTTGCTCGGTATTATTATGCCATGTTCCTTTTTGTCACTCGCAAGCCAGAACTCAGAAGCCAGGGCTTTCCAAGTGATACTTAGAGGGTCTGTCATCTCTCATCCTAGCTACATGTCCCACTCTTGGACAATGATAGAATTTCATTGCAGTTAGCACATTTACATCTTTGCACAATCGTCTATCAGATATTCCTTTCTCATATCATGCTGTCCCACCACCTTTCCATCACCCCAGTACTTTATTTTCAAAAGTATTTTTCAAAATTTCTTCCTTCTTAGCAACAGTCCATAACTAAAAAATATAATGTTTTTAGATATCTAGAAAATAGACGTCATCTTTAACTGTTCAAATCTAGTATCACCTGTGGAAGTCAAGTATCTTTTTAATTTCCTCCTAGTAATTCTGAGAGAAATATTTTACTTATTGAGACTCAATAAGCTGCTGACTGTTAGACAGACTTAGTCAAGATCTTCCCATTGTTTTAGCATCTGTTTTGTCTCAGCTGATATCAAGACCCATTTTTCTTCTGTTTTCCTCTCCAATAATCCTTTGTACAATATCTCAGTCTCTTCCATGAAAGCCAGTTCACCAAAGCTTGCTGAAAAAAATGCTGATATCAACCAAAGAAAGACAACATAAAAATGTAAAATCTTTCTGTATGATCTCTGGGGTTTTAGGGAAATTTCCACTTAGCTGAAATTCAATTGATACAAAAAGCAAGCTGAATGAATCTCTAAATATGTGAAGACAAGAAAATAACATACAAATAGAAGGTAAGAAATTATTACTGTGTTCTCAAAAAAGTAACAGCATTCATCAGACTCATTTCAGTCCTCTGCAGAAGCATTGGTATGGATAGTAGGTAAAAATGAAGTTGATAAAAAAAATGAATAGAATCTGTAGGAAATAACCACAGCCTTTCAGAGCTATGCATTTTGAACACAGGTAAATGAAAATGACATGCCTGACCTTAAATGTAACACTTTTCTTTATAGATTGGGTTATTTGTGTTAGACTTGTCAATCAAATATGGCATGAATATATTTCAGCAGCTGTGAAATTTGATTAAAACTTAATGCAGTCTTTCTTTTTCTTACAGTCTGAATACATTTAGATGGTCCACTACCTGTGAAATTGTGATTTTGCTTGTTAATTGTTCATTATTTTTATTGTTAGGGAAACCTATTCTTGCTTTGCTTTTAACTGAAGGGCAGTTAAAATCAGCCCTTCGATAGGAAAACTTTCATATCATGAGGCAATTTTTAAGGTTCCTTTTACAGTAAGGATGCTGACTGCATGCACTGATAAAACTTTATGCTTAATATTCTGAAAAAAAAACCCTAAACTACTTGCATTATACGTTAAGGGAAACTAACGCTTTGGAACTTTAAAAATTCAATTTTGCTTAATCATGCAGCTTAAAAACCTAGATGTCTATCAAAAAATGGGAGATAGACTGAATTATTTTGTCAATACGAATGATAAAGGTCTACTAAACACAGTCATCTATCAGGACAGTTACTAATTATTGCTTTTATGTAGAAAATGATGCACCACTCTGAAAATACTTACTTAGTAACCAGTCTTTAAATATTAGGCAAATTGTCTACGTATCAGAAAGACATGATTTTTATTCATTTGCCATAGCTTAGAAAAATTAAGTTATAACTTAGGTAATTCTATCTCTGCAGCAGTAAGAAAGCTCTAGGGTTTTGAGCCCTGCTTTTCAGCTTTCCTCCAAACCCTAAAAGGAGCGGTTTCAAAGGTGCAAATAGAAGTGAAGGCATTTCATGATTCTGATCTCAGCTAGATAGGTCTATCTAATTGTGTCCCTATTTCAGAGGCCATATTCTTATGATTAAATGACATAAATTGCTATCATATTATCTGCAATTCCAAACTAGGAAGACTGGATTTACAATTCTTCTGCTACTTATATCTCTTTAAGGTAATTCTAATAATTATGATATTGTTTTTATCAGAGCCTTCAGGGTATAAAGATATCCAGGCCTTCTTTCATGGGAGATTTTGAATAGCAGCATGTCATTATTTTACTGTATTTATAGAGGGAAATGTTACGGTTGGCTGAAAAAAATACAATATATGGTGTGCATATTAGGTCGTATGTGTGCATCACTTCCACATGCGCAACCAAATTTGTTTGAAGCTGCCTTCCCTCTTTCTCTTGCTTTTCTCTCCCTCCTGAAGTCAGCAGTCTGAAAGGCTGCATTTTTTCATTCCTCACAATTAAACAAAATTGTTGAAATCTTAATTTTAATTCAATATTCTCACCTAAATTAGAGATAACTTAGTACTTTTGTCAGTACAACATACAGCCTACCTCTCAAATTACAGATACATTTTGTGTCTGCAATGCTCCACCATTTCAGCAGCACAGATGCGGGCTGACTTAAAGATTCCTACCACAACCCCGGGGAAAGCGGGATTGAGGAAGGGCAAAACGCCGCCGGGCCGTGAGGGGAAGAGTGTGAGGGACAGCCCGGGACACGGAGGGCCGGGCAGGGGCAGGGAGGAGCCGCTCCAGAGAGGGCAGAGGAGTTTGGAATGGGGGGGTAATGGTGTTTTAGTTTTTGTCTTTGTTTCTAACCTGCTAAATCTATTTTATTTAGCAATAAATTACATTAATTTTCCTCAAGTCAAAACTGTTTTGCCCATGACGGTAACTGGTAAGCAATCTCCCTGTCTTTATCGCACCCCATGAGCCGCTTCATCTTATTTCCCCCCCAGTCCTGCGGGGAGAGCGAGGAGAAGGAGCGAGCGGCTGGGTGGGCGGCTGGCAGCCGGACACGGTCAAACCACCACGCACACTCACAACTGATTCCTGGTTTCACAGCTGTTTTCTTAAATTCTAGGAAATGACTAAAGGTTGCGCTAGAGAAATAATGTGGTCGTAAACTGCAGCTGAACCGGGAACCCTTAAATCTAAAATAACTTGAACCAACCACTGGTTAAGGTAGAGGATCGCTGTAACTGCTTGAAGACAGTGACGCAGTAAAGGTGTTATGTATGGCCTGTTCACTAGCAAAAAATATCAACTCATATTACCTTAGACTGGGTAATACCCAGAAAAAAATTAAGACAAATGAAAAAACAAAACATCAGTACCTTAAAACTGTAACAAAGAACAACAGACCCCAAATCTTTCAGGCATGCTGACCAAATTATGGTAAGCCAGGTTGGCAAAAAGCCTGGAAATATGTTAATTCTCTCAACCCACTAACATGTACTTCATCCAGTAACCCATGTTGAAGTCATTCCTTTAGTAAAAATGAAAGAGCTATATATAGTTTGAAAAGTCCAAGTGTTATTTTGATAAGAAGTCAAATATGCAGAATACATTTTCAGTTTACCTTCAGCATTAGGAACAGACACACTGGTTTAATATCAGTTGGTTTCGCACGTGGCACTCAGCTCTCTTAACTCCCTTACTAATGCCCAGCAATAACAGCAACTGTTGCCTGTCCCCAGCCTATTCCCCCTGAATTATCTCCCCATCAGTGGTCACTGAAGATTTTCTTTTTGATTGTCTGCCTTGAGTTTCATCCACCTTAGGTGCAGTAGAGAAATTAAGCTAAATCACGAGGCACGTTATTTTTTTTAAACCGCAGACACTCAAAAAGCTTCCACGTTCTCGAATGTTAAATGACCTTACGCAGAACTCCACGGCACTGCACCTGTGTCAAGGCCCGCTCAGATGTCACTTGTACGACACTGGATTGTGCCATGCAAACATAGCCTTAAGTTAAGAGGATGATATGAGTCTCAAAGCCTGAGCCCAAGGTGCCTGATTGTTCACAGTTCCCACTGAAGTAATAAATGCAGTCACTCACTTAAGCTCTGAAGCTTAAACTGAAAAAACAGGAACCTTAGAACAAACGAACAAACAAACCTCCACCTTTACAACCTCTAAAGTCAGGGATTTATGCACTAATATACAGGTATGCCCACTGGCAGATAACTGCAGTTTCAAGGCCGTAGGGAAATCACAAGCATAAGGAATAATGAATAGGTGAAAATGGAGAACTTTAATAGGCTTACTCTTCACACACACGCCTGTGGTATTTGTTAGCCATGGATCGGGTAGAGTTCTCTAAACGTTCACTGCTCTCATGTTCCAAGTTCCTTTTGTAAATCGGAGTCAGACATGCCTTTTATGAACACAGCAGTGTTACAAGGATAAAACCACCAAACATTAGTACCACTTCTAATAGAAATATCATCCATTCAGTCAACAATTTAGAAGAATAATAGTTAGGCTATTATACAGATCACAAACATCTTATTAGTTTAGCAGCTGATAGCACATTTTAGTGCATTCCGTGTGCTCTCCGCTTCCTTTTAATTGTTTAATGAAGGAACATCACAGATTCCCCTACTAAAGACTATATTTTCTATTTCCCTTAAATTATCAGAGACCAGATAATAACATAAAAGATGTTAATATTCCTATCCATTAGTCATGACTTGATAGAGGAGGATGAATATGTTATCACACTTAAAATAGAAAGATGGCTCAGGTTGTCAGTAGGAACTTGATTAGTTTGCAAAAGAAACTTGCTCAATTTGTATGCTTATGAGACACACTGTCAAAGTTCTGTAAGATTAAAGACAGATGCCCCATCGGAGTACACTGGCGAAGATAATGTACACATAAATGTACCATCAATTCAGATAGATTCACATTTTTCAAAGAGCGCAATCTAATTCAGAAAGGTCTGAATGCTTTTCAGCGAAGTGTAGTAACAGTTTGAGTGCTGAGCATTACCACCAGAGAGATTTCTCATGTGAGTTTTAGATTGACTGACATCCTGAACTGAAATATTCTTTTTACTCTTTGAGCTGAAGCAAGGTAAACTTTTCTTATTCTGAATGTGATAAAAGGTACACAAAAGTTATTTTGGATGAAGAAATCTTTGTTCCAAAGGGTGGGAAACAAATAAAACTGCAATGAAGTACACTATTTCACATCCACATGCTCACTCTCATTTATTACAGCACTCTAAGATAGCTATAATAATAACTCAAGCAAGGTTTATTACGGACTAACCTCCACTCTTCACTGTGACCTCTACAGAACCTGCTAAAGTCATGTTATGCATCAGAAAAAATACTTCCAATTGATTCATTCTGATTAAACACAGGGACAAATGCAGAGGTAATGTGTATGGTGGTGGAAAGTTACACATCAGTGAATGTAATGTCAGATGTCAGGCAGACTTAATCTAAGGCAATAGTGTAGTATAATTTATGTGCCAAGATGCTGGAAGAAAGTACTTTATTTGAAGTAGAAATATGCAATATTTATATACACTTTAAGTTGTTCTTCTTCCTAAACCAGGATGCCCTGGCATGTAAATAAACACCAGCCCAGGCTTCTTATGTTTCGGTTAATTCAGAAGTGATCTGTAGAAATCAATAAGCCCTGCATCAGCAAGTGAGAATAAGTCTAAGCAAGTCTAAGCTTGTCACATAGAAAGTGTTGAAGGAAAAGTGCAAGTTACAAACAATTTTTCTTGAATCACCTTTGAAACTCATCTTCAATATCCTGAACTGAATAAAGGCAGACAAGGTTCATAAAACCTTGTATTAAGTACTCAACAGGGAAAGTAAACACCTAGAAATTTCTTTGCATATCTTAGTGAAACTTCTTTTACTCTCATCAACTAGTTGGACTGCATGTACTTGCAGCCAATTTGTACACGTTCCCAATTTAGTGAAACCTTTGTAAAATACACTAGCAACACAAATAATATACAGTAGAGGATCAAGAACAAAATAAATAAATCACTCAATTACCGTCTTACTCCTGGAATGCATGTCCATTTCTAGAAACAATTGCTCTGGGTTAATTACTAATAGTTTAAGTTTTGTGAATTCTCAATAGTCTGCTTACCACAAACTCTTCCAATGTTTTACGGTAATAAAACCCAACTACTTTAAACAATTTTGGGGAAGTGTCGAACTATTCAAGACTGGAACAACTGTTTTGGCTGGTTTTATATGAATGAGGACAGAGATATTGGGTGGACTACTTATGATTGCCCATAAAAAGATAATTCCTCCATTAATTTCTCTTAGTTGTACATAGAAAAGGAATCATCTCATTATGTGTGAGATATGTTAATCCTGCACAGCAATACAATAGATTTTGCGTTGCTGTGCATGTGAAACACAAGCTGTGATCACACAAAAATTGCTCTGCCACCATAGTTCGGAAGTTACACATTATACTGCTTAGGTGTTGCTCATTAATAAAACTACCACTAACATTCAGACAACACTAGGATAGTCAAGAATTTCTATCATGGAGGATAATGAGCTTAAAAGTAAGCATTGCTACTCATTTTGGCACCCAGAAGCAGATGGAACTGTCTTGCCATCTCATGAGATATTAGAATATCCACACCCCCAAGCCTGTTAATAACATCTGTTAATCTAATTACAAAGAACGTGCATTTGTAATAAATGAATTTCTAAGTCAACTGGCTTCCAGCACATCTCTTACGACTATTGATTTGAAAAGCTGACGATTTTTTTTTTTCAGATACAAAAAAAAACCCAAACAACACCCCCACCTGTCAGACATTTATAAGTCTTAATGAATCAAACGGCTATCCTTTTGTTAGGATAAATATTTTCAGCTTGTGTATATATGACACCAAATATAAGGATATCTACAAAAGTCTTCTTAAAACTAGTATTCAGACTTAAAGGTATTTGGACTCAGTTTATGAGCTTCCTTAGTGATTTCTCTATTTTCTAAAGTGGCTCTCAGCTAAGTTTTGCGGTTGTTGCTAATGATTTGCATGTGTGTGAGAAGATAAATGGGTATGGTTAATTATGCAGTATCTGGTGAGAATAATGTTGTATCTGTATCATCCACATGTATCATTGAGAAAGACAATTTTATACACGATACTAGGCAATTGATTAAGATGAATCATCAGATCACTGAAGCTCATTTTACCACAGTCATTTCAACGGGCTCTGTCTGACAATTTCAGCACTTTGGGTTTACGTGAACCTCTTTCCTCAACCTTATTTGAGGGGGAAATTAAAGAGCAGAAGGGCTACATCTTTACTGTCAAATAGATGATGTTGGGAGGGAAATTATCATCGTATACTATCTGTAGTGTATAAGGGTTATCTTTCATTTTACAACATTTCTTTTGGGGGAAAGCAATTAAATGTCTCCCCACTGAAGCAGGTAAGACTATCACGGCCTGGCTAAATACAGTCATATAGTTAAATTAATCCAGGTTTATAGCAGATTCATTGATACGGTGAAAAAGACCTGCCAAACTTGCACTATCTGAGCTATTGCAGTGACTTTCTTTCTAAACAAATGGTTTAGTTGTACTGTCTCCAACACTGCCAACAAGCCTTACAATTCTCTCTATTTAAAACAAAGACTCAAAGGCATTCGGTGGTATTCACTTTGGAAGCTACAAATCCAGGACATGTGAATTTTTGCCATTGCCCTAATACTACTGTGTTGTTGACTATTCATTTTGACCTCTATGTTTGCCAACAGTGATGAAGAAACAGCCATTTTTAATTTATTGTTTAACAGACAGCTACATTTTGAGAGTTTGGTGACTGCACTTATTACATCTGATGCACGTTTAAAAATGGACCCAACTGGGGGTCCTGAACATCTTCCACAATTACAGCAGGGAAACTTAATAGCATCTTGATTGCCCACAAGACAATACGTTTGTATTAGATTTTTATTTCTAGATTGAAATTAATTTGCACACATTGGACATTGAGTTTTCATTAAGAAAAAGCAAGATTGAAGAAGCATGTTTTGCATCTGGAGTGGAAGCTTTGTAATGACACTCAAGTCTTGTGGGAATTTGTCCCACAGTCTAGCGCTATTCCCAGGCAAGACCCGTTTGCTGAATAAATGAGTTTAACTCTTGCTGGAGAACATTCCATGTGCTTCGTCCTAGAAATCACTAACACCTAAGTGATACTGGAGTATGTTGAATGCCTGAAAAAGAGTCTGAGAGGTTGAACGTTGATTATATATCATGGGCACAGTAAGAATTTAGCACAGAGAGAGAGGTTAAGGGACTTGCTGATGTAACTTGCATGACCTAGGTATAATGGTGAAATCAACCCAGAGTGACATCCTAAATGGCTATAACGTTTCTGTTTGAAGGAGGTTTCCATATTAAAAAAAAAAAAAAAAAAAAAAAGATGTTTAGAAGACCAATATATTAAAAATTAGGCTACAGTAAAAACATTTTTTGAAGTGTTAATGCTTTTTATGTAGCAAATTGCGTGCAATATTATAAAATCTTATGGTACATGAAGCACGATTTACAATATCCCTTAAAGAGCAATACAAGCAGATGGATGATGTTTTAGTGGCAATCTCTTCCATGTGCGTTTCCAATTAAATAAAGAAATTAAACCTTCCCTGTCCTGTGATGTTATGATGATAGAGATAACTGAGCTATGTTGTGACATAACCATTTAATAAAGCTTCCTATGAACTGTAGTTTTAAAATTTAGAAGAACACCTCCTTCTACTACTCAGGGATGCGTCATTCACATTTCAGATAACTAAAACATAAGATAGTGAATCATTACTTGGAACATTTTTCTCTGAGGTATTTTGTATAGATGCAAGAGAGAACACAAAGAAAAAAACAATATCCAGAGAAAGCATAATGAAACCCCTTTTTCTGTGAGATATATGACCAGTGTAGAATTAGCCTATCATCAAGCCGTCGTATCTGTCAGAAACCCTCAAGGGTTTTTCAGCACCTGAAGGTCTTCAGGCCATCAGACTGCCAAGGTCCCAACGTGGTCCAGCTACTTAAACTCCCCCAGAAGTCGCCTCCACTTCTCCCAGTTCCCTGCTGCTCTCCTGATGGCAGTGCTCTCTCTGCTGGTGCTCTGCTACTCCTTGACAATAGCATAACAAAATCCCAAACACCAGGTAACAGCAGATGCAACAAGCTGCCAGTCACTCTTGAGCCAATTCATCCACACACACATTTACGCCCGACATCACTATCCTTTACGATCACAATTGCAGTGAGTGGGTGACTCAGCAGCATGAGCCCAGAAGGCAAGGTCTAGTGCAGAAGCGGGACTTCTGAAAACGAGTCAGGGAAACCCAATGACTTTAGAAGGCGTTCGTTAGTCCAGACTTTTTCCTTAGAGATAAATGTTTATTTGGAAGGGAATGTGACAGCCTTTTTCTAAGATTTACACAGTAAGTATAGTCCAGGCTTTCAAGTTCAAAATTTCTTCATATAAAACTGTTCTATTCACTTTTTAAAATTACACAGGTAGTTTATGTTTGTGGTCATAATAATTTCATTGCCACATTTCCACTACAAGCTCTTTCAGGAAATATATATTTATCTATTACTATACATTTATAGAGATATTATAAATGTAGTACTAAAATGTCTGTATTTATATAGAATATTCTTATCTCACCTTTTCTGAAAAAAAAAAAACAAACCCAAAACCAAAAACAGAAAAAACCCCACCTCCCCCCCAAAAAACCCAACCACATTCAAGCCAGACAAAAACAACCCCAAACATTAAAATGGAAGCAGAATAATTTAGTATCTGTAAGGTCTACTGCATAATGAGAACATTAGTTCACAGTTGCGGATAATTTACTTTGGTAGATAAACTGTCCTTTTGTCATTTAAAATTGATAATGAAATGCTCTTTTTGCTTACTGGCCATGCAGGATGCTGTAACTATTCTGGCACATTGGATACTGACTTTTTAGTGAAAAATAAAGCAAAGACAGGTCTCGGTGCTTCAACAGTATGAATGAAAAAGTTGTGATTTTGGTTCTGCTACTGCCTTGCTCAGTAAGTTCCCCAACTAGCTCCTTTTTATCTTAGTTTCTACAGTCAGATTTGGGGGTTATTTTCCCATTTTATTTGATGAAAATGTCATAAGGTTTAATGAAATAAGAATTTTAAAATGTTTTAAGATTGCTGGATGAAAAACACGACACAATGATAAACACAACATGCATAGAAAAGCTGAATATTAGCATGTGAGACTCCCATTCTTAGCATCTGCTATGTTGAAGAAAGAGCAGCAGTGCTATCGCAACACTCTCTCGCTGCAAGGATTATACTTTCTTTCCACAACAGTTAAGAGTTTAATGGATTTTTTTTGAGTTCCTCTTTCTTTTCATGTACCAATGCAACAATAATAATACTCTAAAATACCGATAGTCTAAAGTAGGGTAAGCACCTCAAAAATTTTAGGACTGGCTTATAGTCATCTGCTCTGAGATAACATGATGCAAATTTATGTAAATCCAGTAACTGTAGAGAGATAGATAGCCCTCTAATCCTGCACTGGAAAAAAACAAAGCAAAACAAAACAAAAAAACCCCAACTTTATTGTCATCAATGAGATCAGAAGCAAATTCATATGTTGCTCATGATTTGAACATTTGACGACCAGACTGGTGATAGTTCAGAGAAACCAATGACTGCCTTTCATTTCTCTCTGACAACATTTCCTATTGAATTACATGATTTCCTGCATTGCTTCATGTTACAAGAAACAGTGGTCACTTAGCCTGATAACACTTCCTCATCCCTGCAGATTACCCTGGTTTACACAGGATTTATGCCGCCTAAAAAGGAAGACATGAGAACACCAAAATACTTCTTAAATGATATTTTTTTTATTTTCTGTAAATATAGTTCTCTATGTGTATCACACAACATTAAATACATTTACAGACTCCAAAGTTGCATTCAGTATGATTTTTTTTTATCAGAAAAATAAAGGAGAACAGCAGAACACTAATTCTCAAATATTTTGAAACATCAGACATCACCAAAGATGGAAACATTTTCTCACTGATTTTTCAAAGTATCAAACTATACTTTTATTTTTTCTTGTATGGCTGATAAAATGTTAAGTGCTGCATCTTACATATCTCTCTGCATTTAGTTACGGAACAGCTGTCAAAGGCTCTACGCAGGTCTGAAAAGGTGATGAAATTCCACTTTTTGAAATGACCATTTGTTGCAAAAGACACTTCAACATTTTCTATTTTTTCGTCTATATGAAAGTCATTGTTGAGATACCAGATATAAATAGACTTTGCTTTGTACACCAGGTACTTTTCTCTCATCCTTTCTTCTTCCCTGTGATTCTGCCCATTGAATAAGCACTTTGCTGAAGCAATTCAAGAAGTGCAGTGAAATCAAACATTCTCCTGTCTCTCTACTTCTTGTAAAAATAATGAGGGCTGCAATTTTTTAATATGTTTCCATCTACTCTGGTAAGCCAGCAATTTTTTTCAAATATTTGCCTGTGTTCCAGCTGCCTTGATTTTGGAGGTCTCAAGTAGGAGTGTGGGTGGTGGGGTTGCTTTATTATTCTTTTTTTCCCTCTAAAAGTCAGTTAATGCTAAAATTACATTTTTTATTAAAAAAAAAAAAATCTCAGTAGATATTCAGGTAGTGAAAAATGTCATCCTAACAGGCCAGGCCCTATTTGAATGTTTTTTCAGTCCAGTAAAAAGGCTCATAATCTCCTGCGATCACATTTGACCCCAATGTTTTTTCATTCCTTCACAAAAAGAAAAAAATACAATCATCGTTCTGCAGACAAGATAGTGTCAAAACATGGAGAAAAGAGGTAACTCATGTCAAAATGGTACAGGTAAACAAAAGGTAATGTCTCCCACTCATCCTGAAAACAGTAGAAATCACCTAAGTTAAAGGTACGCGCTGCTACACTAACCTTCCATCAAAGAGGGCTGAAGACAGCAAATCACCACTCACACACACAGTTACGTTCTCTAAAATTTTAAAAGCTTAAGCTAAATATCTGCATTGAGAGAACATCCAACATGAATACATAAAAATTCAGCGCAAATGAAGTAATTATTTTTTAGAAATAAATTTTCTCTTATTTTCACATCTACTAGAAGATTAGACTGTTCTTGCCTTTAGTGGTTGATATTTCCCAACATCCACAAGCAGAAATCAGCAATTGATATCCATTCTCTTGTTAATTTCTACCTAACAATAGTACGATATGGAGAAGTAAAACTTCCAGAATACATCTTTTATTTCGGCAGTAAAGCTATGTTTTATGCACATGAAAACCATGTAAAGAGATCTTTGATGCTGTGCTCTCAATTAGACTGCATCCTGTTCCTAAGAGGTAGCCTAGATATCTGACTACCGGACCTCTTTCAAGCTGGGGTATTGGGAACAGAGATGTAGCATCTAAATGTGTTGATATGACAACGTCTCCTCCTCTAAATCCCTTTTTCCAGCACATGTATGCCACCTCTGTGCGTTTCCAAATTTCTTTCTGTAGCCCACTGAAGTCTTCTTATTCATTACAATCTTACACAATTTCTGCCTCCATTTAACTTAAAATATATTTGCTAGCTGCATCCTTTTCATATTCCTCATTTTACATCGCACACACACGATTTTGTTCCCACTAAGTTGAACAGAAAGTTTATTGTTGTTTCAGTAAGATCAGCCAGATACTAGGCAAATCTTTTGGAAGAGAGATTCTGCTAGTTCTTGTAGACTGTGCAGAAAGGTTTGTCACCTATTTTATGAATGCACGTAGGTAAGAACACTTTAGACTTTTCTGTGCCTTCTGCAGAATTGTACCTGTTGCATTCTTTACTTTCTGGGATCCATTTTCAGACTATGAAAATTGTTGCATTTATGCCAGTAAATAAACCATGCTGATCTATATAAACTGGTGAACCAGCTTGTATCATCTCCTCAGTGGAGACTTCATCTCTGTTGCAAAGATAATATTCCTAATAGATTTTCCCATGAGAGTACAAAATGTTCTGTAAAAAATGTTATTATTAATAATGCTATTATGTTTAGTATAAGAATATAAAACAATCTAATATTCAGCATTTCTTAGCTTATATATGGAGCTAGGTGATAAGATTAGCAAAGAACTTTTTCCCAAAAGTTTATAAAATGCATCCTAGATGTCAGATTTTAGCCAAGACGTAGAAAAGGGAGGATGGATTCATTGCTTTGATTTCTTTTTTTCCTTGATTTTTTTTGGATGCTCGCCAAAACACTGAAAGAGCAACTCTTGAGTCCCTCAACCATGTTAAAAGTTGTTCAGCATAAGTTTCTGGGACTAGGATCAATGTTTGAAACAGCCAACACTGCTAGCAGCATTGTGAATAAGTTGAAAACATGACATTTTGGGTTTTGAAGATTTTTATTTTTTTTACACCAGAGACATGGATATTGTGGTATACTTATGTACTACTCCTTTCTTAGGTCATTTTGGGATCTCAAAGCAAGATCCACTATGTCTGCATTTTCCAGAGATGAAAAAATGAAATCAAAATCGAAGCACGATGGGGGCAGGTGCAGCCATATTATAAGAAACTCAAAGTTACATTTCAGTTGTCGAGATCAGAAGCTAAGGTACTCATGTTCAGACGCTCAGCTCCACACTGAGGAATAAGCAAAAATAACAAAAAACCCCCAAAACAAAACAACAAAAAATATACCCCAAAGCAGTCAGATATCTCTCTAGCTAACTCTCAGTAAAAGAATGTGTATTTTAAACAGCAAATTTGATGCTAGTCTTCATTATACTTACGCCTTTTAAACTGAAAAGCCAAAAAAGCGGATAATTCACTCCAGGGTAACCACACTTCACACATGAACCTATTATTTTTCAGGAATAATTGTGCTTGCTCCCTTCTGCCCCCATCACCCCATTCAACTATGTCTCCTATGACCACTCACTTTGAAAATGCTGCATTCTGGTATATTATCTGAGGAACAAAAATACTTTATCTGGGCTTACTGCTTTTATTCAACACCCAGAACAATCTATGTCTATTCCTTTAAGCTCCTTTGGATGTGAAAAAATATGGTTATATAAATCTTTATAATCCTGAGGGGAGGATAGCATAAAAAGAGTTTACTGGCATTAGGATTAAGTCTAGTGTATTACAGGGCAATCTTTAATCTCTTAAAATCTACCTCACAATTCCAAGCTGTTTTGTGCTAGTAGATGAAGCTTTGGAAATAGGACACAGCTGGCAACAGTGATAGAAAGCAACACTTAGAAAAGAAAAGAAAAAGAAAGAAAAGAAACAATTGGTGAACCTGTGGATGAGCTGATTTAACAGAGTGATTTGCACACTGGGTTTTTTATTAATTTAGAAATTACAAAGGTTGGAAGAAGTCCTTGTAACAGAAATTAGGAGGAAACAAAATCACCGATGTTTGAAACCAAAGAAGCTATAAAAGTGGACCAAAACCAGTCCAAAACTATTGTATAGGATGCAAGAGTTTTGCTTTGTTTGATATCCATTGATACTAATGAATATAACCAACGTGTCTTAGGTAACCAAGAAAAAACAAAAAACGCCTCATGCTGAAACAGACTTTGTGTTCTCTTTCGATAAAACTGCATGTAATGAAAACACTGCTGAAGCCATGTATTACTTGAGAAAAAAAAGTAGGAAAAGGTCATTATTAGGCTTATTTCTAAAGAATGCCACAGTTCTACTATTTGGACTTGTGATTTCCCACCCAAATAGTTTTCCATTGAGCTACACATGGCCTCTGCTGAGTTTAAAGATTCTATAGGCCAGAAGCAATGAAGTTCAGCAACTAATGCACAGGCCTGACTGGGAGGGACACGGGAGCCCCATTCCCAGCTCTGCAACCTGGGCTCAGTCATTTCATCGGCGCACGTCTGTTTCCTTTGGCGCTGCTGTGTGTTCAGGAAAGCATATATACTTACAACAAAATGTAAACATTTGTTTAAGGGCTATTGTGACCAATGGTATTTAAATATTTGATTAAATGATAACCTAATTGGGACCTCAGATAGTAAATATAGATTACACACTCCCGATGTATCTGGAAAAGAGAGTTCCCTTGCTCCTCTTCTGTGGCCGAAATCCCTAAGCACAGGACCATCACATATTTAAACAAAAAATAATGAAGTAAATTCCTCCCCTTCTGCTCTGAAGTGATACTTAAATTTTGAACCCGAAACCACTGTTTTGTAAAGTTATAACTCTGAGTGCAATAAATTGTTAAACATCAGCACAAACTTCTGTATCTACCTGGGACACCGTCAGTGTGATTTATTCTTTTTTGTTTCCCTTTTAAAAAAAAATAAAATATGGTGATGCATACTTTCTATTTTGGGGATTGTTCCGCCTGCCTTTGTCAAGCTTTACATATACTAGAGCTTGTTAAGAGCTAAATATGAGCCATAATACACAGAATTATGTTGATCTGATAAAGTTATGCAAATAATTCCCCACGAAACTGATACTCATCAGTATTTCAATTGTTAGGTAAGTTAAGTTTTAAGCATTTCCAGCACTGAAGAGAAGAAGTATTAGGAGAAAGCAATCATGATACTGCAGAATCTAGAAGATAGTAAAATAATAGGTTTCTTTCTTATTTAGTAGTTTGCATTTCCAAAGCACTACACAATCATGAACAAATTAATCTAAGGCTTACACTGAATTTTACTGATAAGGACATTAAAAGCCTTTAGCAAATGTTTAGTTGAAATAACTGCCGCACATTAATTCCAAGAAACTTGTTTTAGTGTCACAGAGATTTAGCAAACACCTAATGGGAATGAACTCAATATGCCCCAGTGCACAGAATCCTGTGTGTGCTCTTCTTGAGCCTCAGCTAGCAAGAAAGTGCTTCAAAATGGTATCGTAGGAGCAAACGAGGGGCACATCAAGAATAGAGAGAGCCTAACGATATGCTGTCCTACAGAGCATGAGCAGAAACCATAGTCTTTAAAGCGGTCTTTTAGCTGAAAACACAGTTTTCTGTGGAAGAAAAAAATTTGCTTTGTCCTTCCAGTAGTTCTGAATTTGACTCCCAAATATAGACATACAGCCAAATGTACTCACTTTAAGGCCTACAGGAAAAAGAAAAAAAAGCATACAGTGTTCAGTTACAGTCTGGCTGGCTGGATTTTCTGCAGGCCTTCCTAAATCCTTTCCAGTTTCCACAAAATCAGAACATAAGAACTTACTTTCATGCCCTCACAAAACAAAAACGGTACCTAACATAACATCAGAACTTACTAGGCAGATGTGAAGTGGATTAACTCGTCTCAGCAGATATATAAATGCAAATGTTTGCCTTAGTTCTACAGACATGACCATTGAAGTTACACTGCCTTGCATTACGTTAATAATTTCTATCTTAAATGAAGTCAGAGAAAGTATTTGTCACCAACTCTGACGGGACTCCAATTTCTGTGATATATTTAGCACATATAAAATTGACTGATTTCACTAAACAGAGTTCTTTAATCCATAATGTGTAATTTTATTTTCAACATTTTTATGAAAGGGGAAAAAGAAAAACCTCATAATACGTATGCATATTCGTAAAACAGTAACACAGGAGAATTAAACTGCATAAATTGTGAACAAATGTTGAATTGTGGGTGGGGTTAAAGCAACTTCACATTAGTAAAATATCCTATAGTGGCTTTCATTATTGATTCTCTGTCAACATCATGTTAGATCTTTTCTAAATTAGTTCTGTGGCTTGAACTTGAAAAGATCGTGATGCAGAGTCCACAGGTTCATTCTAATTGCTGTTTTTCCTAGTGGACTGCACCACGCCAACCTGTCACTCATCAAGACCATTTCTCTGTGAACAGACTTAATTAAACACCTCAAATCCAATATCTTTGATCCTTTCCACTATTAAAAAAACCCCACGCTCACTACATCAGCTATGATGAGTTTTCTAAAGAAAAAAACTCCTTAACATACTCATTGGCATTATTCTCTACTGTTGAAGAAATGGAGAATTCAAAAACAAGAAGATTAATTAGGAAGGGAAAATAAAGTAGTTCTAGAGACAACAAAGAATTTGTTAACTCCTAAATATTCAGTAGAAGATTAAAGAATGATTCACAGCACCTACACAACTCTCATGGTGTTTTTTTCCTCTCCTTCAAAGAAGATCTTCAACATGCAGTGCAGGCTTGACTTGAATATAAATTTTAAGTTATCTTCTTTCAGATTTAAACAGGTAATTGCATTATTTTTTTGTTAAGGAGGTAAGCATTTTCAGCATCCGTTTTCATGATTTAAACATCCAGCACATTGGTAGAAATGGTTAAAGCAAAACCACCTCAAATATAACTGTGCGGTTTCACGAGAATTATTCACGAGGTGCTTTTGCTTCTAGTCTTAAAAATAGTCTTGCATTTTAAGCTTTATTTATTAAATTGTTTTCAACTGACATTCACTCATGTCTAGTCTTATAATTGCATTTGCAAAGTCTTTTGCATTTTCAAAAAGATCAAATCTCAGATTATTCTGCAATTGATGGGTATTCACTGCACCATCAACAAGTAAACAAAGTCTTCAATGTAAATTGCTGAGTTATAATTTCAAAGTGTTTCTTGATAATTAATTTATTAATAATGAATATCTCCTACATTGGGAAATAAGTTATTTGTATTTTAGAAAATGATGTTTCTATAAGTGCTTTTATGCAAGAAAATTACTGGTTATAGCTGGCTTTATTATTGCAAGGTCTTTAATGCCTAGTGGGCTAATTATCTCTTCTTGCTCTCAGCTACATATTTTCCAGAGTTTTATGGCTGCACAAAGGAGACCTGGTTTCTGCAGCCGTGTCTGAAGAGGAGTTCCTACATGACAGATACTTAACTGGCTAAGTAGTATTTTAGTGCTCTAAGTAAGGCTGCACTAACATGCACTAAATAAATATTCAGCCCAACCTCTAAATTTGGACTGTACTATGAAAACACCTGTGGATTCATACGCTTCCCAAGAACAGTGATAGACAAGTGTGATTAGCAGGTTTTATGCTTTATCCATTTGGGGTTTGGGAATACAAAGTTTATATCATAAGGACATTTAAAGAAGAAACGCACTGAGGCTTCAGAATTACTTTGAGCTTCTAAAGCAGTGTTCAAATATTACCACAACGGGTTCTGTCATTAGAATTTAGATCCATCCTGCTGTAAAAAACCTAAAGGCTTATTTTCATGTTTGGTGCAGCAAATAATGTAAGCCACCTTAATATACAATAGTAATCAATCTAGGAAACACAAACATATCCAAAACAGTCCATGCATCTAATCTGTGTAATGCTGTGCTCAATACTTCTCTTCTACTGAGTTTGTAGCACCTTCAAGAAATATAAAGTAACGTGATAGTGTCAAAAAAGGCAAACTAATTAATCTCTGGTGTCAAGACAGCCACACTTGTCCCTGTGTCATTTCTAGGGCCAGACGAGAGACATTTCCTTTAACGCTCAGTAAGATATTGTATCTCTATAGCTGGCATAACATCTGCCTCATACAAATGCATACATTAGCTCTTTATAATACTGGTAAGTCTTTCTGCATACGGAAGTTTTATTAACTCTACATGCCATAGGGATCACAAAAAAACCCGCCAAAATCAACAAACAAAAAACCTATGTAAACTGGTTCTTCTCAATACAATCTTTTATTAGAATGAAAGATACTCCCTGGAAAAAGGGAGCACAAGTGCCTGAATTAGTTAAAATTGAAAGTACTATTGTAGGTGATGGGTTTGCTGCACACATGCAATACAGTTTATCTGGTATTGAGACAGACTGGACATTCACATGTTTCAGATATGCTTTCTTGGCAGAAGGACAGATTTGTGAATTTGAAGACTAGAAACATCTATGCTGAAAGTATCAGTCTGTTCTCTCTTGTGGTGACTATCACTATTACCATTCATTTCTCCCATTGTTTAAATTCTGCTTTACATCACACCAATGTACATCTAAGCAGGATCACCGATATAAATGGAGTTACTGAGTACTCAGCATGATATGCTTGGCAACACTATTTTATTTTTTTAACTGTTCTGGTTTATTAGGCTTCCAAACATCAGTTCTCATTTTGGGGGAAGTATGATAAAAAGAAAGCAGAATCTTAAAAATTTTATCTGCTTAATAACACTCTTAACTTACAAACCAAGTATGCACGATGACAGTGCTGGCCTCCTGCATCATAACAATATTAAAAAATGCCCTGAGTCAGACCAGCTGTCCATCTGACCCACTATTCTGTCTCTGACATGTTCAATGGGTGAAGCTGGTTACGGGCAGCACAGAGGCCAGGCCACTTTCTGTGGTCTACTCCCCTTATAGTTTCCCGGAGTCCACAACTGTAGTACTAGGGACGTTAGTGGGTATAACCTGTCCCAGTCCTTTCAGCACACTTTTACAGATCTGTTTTTTCTGACCTTTCTGGACCTGCTGATACTGACTGCATTCACAATTTTCAGTGGCAGCAAATTCTAGAAGTTCCCTGTGCCCTATACCTTGTCCTGAGGGATCTGGTGAACAGCTCTTCCACCATATTCAGCTTATATACTGCCTTTGCAATTGTGTAAACTTTAGCTCATTACCTCCTCACCATAGCAGCAACTAAGTTTTTCAAGCATGTGACCCAAAACACTCCTGCCTTCAAACACACGCTTAGCTACTCTGAGTTGGAACATAGGGGTCAGAGCATTGAAAAAGAGCATTTATTAATACGAAGGCCAACCACTAGACTTAAGCCTCATGATTAATTATATTCTGGGAAAAAAACCCAAACATATAAAAACCAGCTAGACACCGTATTGGTCTGTTATTTGTACTCATTATACCTCTTGTTATACCAGTGTTAGAGCTTTACGGACATTCGGAGACATCTTGTCTGGCAAACAGAGGACATTTCCACATCACAGTCCAAATGGTGCTATTACAACTTGATTAGATATGCCCAACTCTGAAGTAGATAATTCGTAACAAGAGGGACGTGGGTCCCTGTGAAAAAGGCTCAGGTAATTAGCATGCACTGAACTCCAGTGATGCCTGGCACTACGAATGGCAGCTAGTTTAGAGATAGCCAAACAAAAACTATGCTTTCAAGAGGAGATTTACTAATGTGATATTTTTTGTCCTCACACATTGCTGCCACAGTCGGTGCTCAGCAATTACCACCTTTACCTTATAATTTCATACCTTTTAAGCTCATCCTGACTCAAAAGATTTCTCACTCCTGTTTCAGACTTAGCATTAATAACGAAGCAGCAGTGTAATTTTTGAACATATCAAAACAGCAAAGACAGGAGGGAAAAATCAATCTATAGATAAACTAAGATCAATTCAGTAAGTGGGTGGTCTCAAGCCTGCCAATCCACTAATAAGTTCCAGTTCAGGATCTTTTGTTCTGTAATTGCACTTGGAAACTTTTTCTGATTACCCAACTAAATAGAGATCAATACGTACAACAAGCACAACTTAAATGCTATAGTTTATGGTTTCAACAGGAGCAATAATTTCCATATTTAAGCTCTTCTGTCCACCAGAATAAGGACTGAGAGTTCAAGTTTCCTAAATCACTATTTTTTTCTATGCTACCCCTTGGGAACACTTCAGAGTTGGCTTTTTCTGTAATGGTAAGGATGATTAGAAATAGATAAAAGTCATTCATTAAAACTTCATGATAAACTTCACAAATATATTTATATATAAAATATTTAGTTTTCTCTTGAATTTGAGTCTGTTTCTCCTATTAACAATCCATTATGGAAACTACGTACAAATGTAATTGAAGTAGAAATCTCTTTAGAGTACATTATACTTTATTGTTTACTAAGCTTTTAAGTATCTTCAGACAATGAAATTTTTATGTGGAGAAAGTAATAATTTCATATAGTCTTTTTAGAAGCATTTTTGTTTCCTCGCACATTAAAAAAAAAAAAGTTTATTTTAGGGTTTACTTTTCCTAAATTCCAAGCATATGGCAGAGATTTTTAGAGTAGAAAATAGTACAGAGCTGATTTAATTACTATTGCAGTCTCCATACGGAACACAAGGTACATTTGAAAGCTTGGGGGGCTGTAATATAAAACTTATCATGATCAAAACTGAAAAGTGGCATTAGATGTGATTCAATAAACCAGTGTTAAAAGGTGGTAGAAAGAGCCATGAACAATACTGTAAATTCCATGTAGTCTCAAAACATTCCCATTTCAGATTGTAAAAATGCTCATCTGTGTTATCTCTTATTAGAAGAGCTATGCAAACACAGCACAGCCTGACACTGCTGTATTTCTTCCAGTTGAGTATTATACTATCCAGGGAGACCTTATAGTGGCCTTCCAGTATCTGAAGGGCACCTGCAGGAAAGCTGGAGAAGGGCTTTTTAGAAGGCCAAGGGGTAATGGCTTCAAACTGGAAGAGGGGATATTTAGAATAGGTATCTGGAAGAAATTTTTCACTCTGAGGGTGGTGAGACACTGGCTCAGGTTGCCCAAAGAAGCTGTGGCTGCCCCATCCCTGGAGGTGTTCAAGGCCAGGTTGGACGGGGCTTGGAGCAACCTGGGCTGGTGGGAGGTGTCCCTGCCCATGGCAGGGACATTTGAAAGCTTGGGGGGCTGTAATATAAAACTTATCATGATCAAAACTGAAAAGTGGCATTAGATGTGATTCAATAAACCAGTGTTAAAAGGTGGTAGAAAGAGCCATGAACAATACTGTAAATTCCATGTAGTCTCAAAACATTCCCATTTCAGATTGTAAAAATGCTCATCTGTGTTATCTCTTATTAGAAGAGCTATGCAAACACAGCACAGCCTGACACTGCTGTATTTCTTCCAGTTGAGTATTATACTATCCAGGGAGACCTTATAGTGGCCTTCCAGTATCTGAAGGGCACCTGCAGGAAAGCTGGAGAAGGGCTTTTTAGAAGGCCAAGGGGTAATGGCTTCAAACTGGAAGAGGGGAGATTTAGAATAGGTATCTGGAAGAAATTTTTCACTCTGAGGGTGGTGAGACACTGGCTCAGGTTGCCCAAAGAAGCTGTGGCTGCCCCATCCCTGGAGGTGTTCAAGGCCAGGTTGGACGGGGCTTGGAGCAACCTGGGCTGGTGGGAGGTGTCCCTGCCCATGGCAGGGGGGTTGGAACTGGATGATCTTCAAGGTCCCTTCCAACCCAAACCATTCTATGATTCTGTGATTACTGAATTACCAACACAGATTATTCCCTGTAAGCATGCAGTGGCAAACTGCACACGTGTTTTTGAAATATCAGGCTTTTAGTCCTTTATCCTTAAAACGAATATGAGAAGGGTCTTTATGTTTGTTAGGTGTCCTACCAGTAAGTCTCTGTGCTATTGCAAGGCGTAACCACACATACAGAGTTTCAGAAGACAGGACTTTCTTGTGACAGATATTTCCAACACTATAAAAGCAAGTGCAGCAACTTCTACCATTTCACACATTATCAGAAAAATTAGTGACAAATTGTGTTGCTCTACAAACTGCAACCTTGTCTTAAAAACATTTTTAAATGACGTTAAATACATTTTTCTTTGTACACCTAAGTGGCAAATTTATGTGGTTAAACTGCTATTTATAAAATGTCACACCATTCTTAATCCCCCTATCGTCAAAGTATTAGGATTTAATCTGTACTGCAAATGGTACAGGTCAAGTTTTTCTTCAGGATATGGCTACAAACACTTTGAGATTATGTGCTGAGACCCAGAATGCACGTTTTGCTCTGTTTTCAGTGTGAATTGACATCATTCTACTGGATACCAAGGTGGTATTATCAGTACTTAAGTGTTACAAGAGACAAACATGGTTAAATTCAGAAAAGACTCTCACCTGCCATTTCTCATTATCTCAAACGAGTCCTACATACAGTGTATCATTACAAGGTACTTATGAAAAAAAACACAAACACAGACTGCGTATCTCTTGAATCAAAACATCATAAATAACTTCTTTCAAGACAAACTAGCAAACTTGCACTTAAATAAATTGTTGCTCTGACCTCTTTATCAAACAGTGACTGTACTTCAAAACAGAATCAATGTGACTTCTTTTTCTTTTCTTTTTTTTTTTTTTTTAAACAGTCTTACCCCCAAATCCACTAGAATTTTCTGACAAAAATCACTGAAAATAAACTGAGTGAGAACAGGGGAGAGGTGGCTAACACAGCCAGCTCTGATGTCCATGAAGTATTCAAGTAGCTCCAGCCACCAAAGGGTCTTAAATTAAGGTGACACAAGAGAAGAGGGAAGGTCCTCACAGGGATAACTAACTAAAAGAATGGAGAAAAAGAGCTGCAATAAACGGTCAATTTTCTCAGTGAACAGAAAGCACCATTGGAATCCCACAGGAATCTTTACTGGGGCCTCAGCTGCTCAACACGTTCAGGAATGATCAGGAAAAGAGAGTGGAGAGGAGATTAAGTTTGCTGCTGATGCTGTTTTTCAGGGAAAGAAAAAAACAAAAGTTGACTGCAAAAAAAAGAGTTGCAGAAAGATTCTGTGGCACTGAGTAATTGAGGATAAAACAGCAGATGACAAATGTAAAGTAATGAACTCGGCAAAAAAAACAGTTCTCACTTTATGCACCCAGTGATTGATTCTGAATCAGCTACTACCAAAACTGAAAGAGATCTTATGTTAAAATAACAGCCTTATGAACTGGTCAGTTCAGTAGCTTAGGAATTATTATTAAACTGAGGAAAACCTCAGAAAATATAATACTGCTGGGTAAAGCCAGTGTTGTACCCACATCATGATTGTTATGTGGAAGTCTGGTCCGTTCATGTGAGAAAAAGCATGTAGCAGAATTTGAAAAAAGGTTGACAAAAATTGTCAAAGGTAACCAAATAACTTGCACAGAAGGAAGATATTTAGACTCCCATTATAAAAAAGCATCAACCAAGAGACAGCTAAAAATCACGACAGGCATGGAGGAGGTGAAAGAAAAATCAGTTAGTTGCCTCTTCCACGACGGTAACAAGAAGGCCTCAAATACAAATCAGCAGCTGGAGGTTCAAAATTAAAAACCAGGCAGGCACTTCTTCACTTGACACAAAGCTATCTGTGGAACTCCCGGACACAAGACATTGCGAATACTAAAAACACACATGGATTCACAAACTTTGGGAAGTATTCGTAAAAGAAAAATCTGACAGGCTGTTAAAAACAAGAAGCCTATCCCCAATTCAACTAATCCCCTTTTCTCAGAAGCCAGGAGAGCGTTCATCACACTTACCACAAAGTGTCTCTTTCTCATAGGCATTTATTTTTAGCCCATGCCTGTGCTGGGATACCGCCGTAGCTGGGGCATTAGTCTAACCCGTTATGAATATTTTTATGGGCTCTACAGACAGGGTGCCAGTAGCCAGAACAGTCACTGTGTTCAAAAGCACTGCAGTGCCAGAATCCCAAGGGTACCAATTTCAAAATCCTGCCTCAGTAGGACTAATTTTGAGTACGCAATATTAACCAGGCGGTCTGTCTATCTTCAGCAATTCCCCTCAGCTTTTGTTTTAAAAAGACATTGCTAGAAACAAACATGTTGATTTTAGAGGAAAGATTTCCATTCTGGTGGCAAAAAGAGTTTATAATGAGAAGCAAATAATAATATGCATACTAATAATTCCACAGTCATCAGTAGGTTCAAAAGTCCTTTGTGTAAAGGAAAGGAAGATGAATAATCTGTTCTGCAGGTGAGAGGAATAAATGGCAGAGCAAGCTGTACACAAAATCAACCTCAGGTGCTGGTTCAGTGTTCTGTACATTGAGCAATGCAGTCTCCAAGGACATATAGGAAAACTTCAGTGACAGTGAGAACACTGATTTTATTCCATACATTATAATAAAAGGTTTTTTTTCTCCATTCAAACTGATTTATCCTTCAGTCTTACAGCTAGTCTCAACTGCACGAAATGTGTCATAAAAGTCTGAAAAGTGTTAAAAAATTAAAGGAAAAAAAAGAAAGCTGCATCTCAGTTCAGCTATTCAAGAGTTTTTAATAGTAATTTCTGGTAAATTTGAAGTTCCTATTTACAAAAATGTGTTAGTTTTTTTTCCCTTCCATCATGAACTGCACTTCTATCTGTCCTCCAACTCTAGGAACAGAAAACAAAGGCTATAGTCTTACAAAATAAGGCTGTATTTGACATTGAAGAGCTACACATTCTGTATACAGATTTTAAAATCCTAGCAAATGTATTTTGGTTTGAGGAGTTCTGCTTTGAACTACTATGCATGACCTATAACTAAAACCTGTAAAATGGTTAACTTTTTTTTTTTTTTAATTCAAGAAAAAACCACATAATTGCACTTAATGGTTTCAAGTTTTTTATCCTAATGTTGAGAATTTGATGATCTATCAAACTGTATCTTATACAGCCTATTCTCTTTACTGAAAAAGTTTAGCAACTGAAGTTGAAAATTTTGAGCAATGGGTGAATGTACCTCAGTAAATATTGAGAGTTATTTCTCCTCACCTCCCATTGCAAGATTAAGAAAAAACCAACCAACTATCCATACTCTCTGAAAAATTAGATGTAGCATTTAAATGCTATGGTTTGCTAAAAAGGGCTGATAATATTCCTCCTCTTGGCCTAATGGTATTTTTCAAAGTGGCCAAAACAGTTGAGCATAGTTCAGAATAGGAAAAAAATCTCCGTATCAGTTTATGAATTATAACTCCTTCTGTTTAGCATATCATTGAACATTCAGATTCTCGATTTTAGGCTCCAGACAATAGCTATTCTATTGTTTGTAGCAACATTTCTAACTTCAGCTCCACTGATTTTACAACAGCATAATCAACAGCTAGTATACTAATAGTCCTGAACAAAAACATCACAAATTTTGCATCAAAGCCATGTTAGGGACAACATAAAAGTAATGGAATATATAATGAGAAGTGAGCTGAATTTCAAATATCTAACACCCAAATGCCTTTGGCTACCCAATGCACACCCCAATACAAGAAGCTAGTAGGAACAGCAGGATAAAAGGCAATGACGTTCTAATGTTTGTAAGACCAGTATCTCCAAAGCAATCGCAAAAAGCGAACTTTGGGAGGTAAGTACAAACAAGAATAAACTAAGACGCCATAGCATCTTAAACAGCCTAAAAGGAAACCGTCAGGTAATCCTAACACGTAGGCTCATCAACATGCCGACTGCGCAGAGATCAGTCAAACCTCTCTAAGCCTTGGCCGCTGATCATCTCCGAGTTGTGATGATTCATTTTAAAGATCAAAGTGAAGAGCCGCTTGAAGGAGCTCCAACTAAGTCCATTAACATTGCTCCTCCTGAGAATCTCGTATTGTACAAAGCTCAAAATGCAGTCAAAATCATCATGCATTCAGATGATCGACAGGTTAGAAATATATTTATGGCACTGAGATAACCATTTAGGGGTCAGAAAGATAGGTAAGGAAGGAAATGTATACTGTGCTCATATTAACACATTTAATATTGGAGAAGGATTCCTAACACTTTGAAAACAGACAGTTATGCCAGAATTTTGCAGAGTAAGAAGAATTTAATGCATTGCTAACAGGAGTTTAAATTTTACATGCAAATCCTCATGACAATTGATTCAGAAGTGTACTCTACCTTTCAGTTGTTGTGTTGCCCTCATTGGCATTAATTTGTGTTTTCCCTTGATATCTGAGACTAAAAACTGACTGCAGGTAAAAGATCAGAAGGGACAGAACTAGAGTTCCTTTACCAGCATTAACCCTGCCCTCATTTATTTATGGCTGAAGCTTTGTGGTTTAACAAACACAGGCATTAGCAGGCTAATGAACAGATACTCAAAATTTTCTTGCGTGCTCTGATATTTACCATACAAAATTCAAATTGTGATCTGAAGATGTAATAATTACTAATTTTGTCATCGGTTTTTCTAGAGCACTCATCACTGTGGTATTTAAGTTATTCACAAAACAATTAATTAATCTTGATGATGATCTTTAAGGACAAGTAGGGCCAAAATTCTCAAAGTAGTGAGTATCATACTATGATACAGCCATAATGATACGTGAAATACCAGTTTCTCATATTTTAGTTCACCTCTGGATTCTAGACCAGGGTGGGGGCAGCATTATTTTTTAAGGCAATGGAAACTTTAGATTTGGTTCATTATCAACTGCCTCTTGACAACACATATTTAACTGACAGAAGTACTGTCTTTTTAAAATTTTCCTAGTCAGATTAGCAATAAAGACACACTCATTTTGACTGTGAACTATCTTACTTTTCAAAGTAAGGAACATGGCACTTATTAAAAAAGAATATGATATTAATGAGAGCACTTTAACTTACGAAAGTAAAAATCTGTGGTATTTAAGTAGTATAGCCATCTGATTTGAGAGACCATCCAACATCTGAATTAATGTTGGTGATAAATTATTTCACAGTAAAACTATTCATACTCAGTAGGAAATTAAATTGTCATAATATGATAAAGTGTTAAAAAACATATCTCTTAGCTACACCTACATATGTTTTATGAAATCACTGAGTAGTTGTTTTTCATAGTGTTATCTATACCATATTCCACTCTACACATGGAATAATGTTGCTTATTTAGTACAAGTTGCTGACTCCGTTAACTTTATATTAAAGTCCTACCCCCCTCACTAAGTGAATGGTGAAGGAGCGCTAGAACAGTTGCTCAGTGATAACATTATTATCTCCAATAAGCAACTCTCTCTCCCAAGATTCAATTTTATAAATGTATAAATTCATCTATTTAAGGTCTAAGTGATTGTGTAGTACAAACTAAGTATTGCTTGTAAACTAAGCATGAGTTCTCCATTTTCTGGCTTAATCAGTGGGTTTGGGAGCGTATTATATAGAAATACACATTGGTCAGGAAGGTCAAATGCACTCGTAGTTACAGCTTGACAAAACAGGAAATGGCAACATCAAATATAAATACAACTTAAAGTGAATAATATGTGGGGGGTTTATCTCAGCTTGATATTATGTTGTATACATGATGTAGAAGGTTCAGATCCCAATCCAGTTATATCGGATAAGCATATCTAAAGTGAACTGCCTATGGCATTGTGTACTACTGTTGTACAGAAATGAACCTCAGTGGAGATATCGAAGATATTTAGATATATCACTCCAGATTTTCATAAACAATGGTTGCAGATCATTGTTTACCACTCACCACCTGAAGTATTTTCTTGTTGTTCGGAAGATGGACATATTTCAAATACTTGCAGAATGAAAATAGTTGATAAATATATCTTCTAGTGATTACTACTGTACCTGCTGAATAACTTATTTTTTCTGCCAAATTCATGAAGAACTTGGCCTAAGTTGGAGATCCAGTAAACTAACAAGAAGTGCACTTAACTAAGTAACTACAGTCCTTCAAGTCTTCGCAGGAAGCATGTGCATAAATGGAGAGAAAAATCACTGGGTGTTTCACAAACAGGTCCCACCATCACTAACAGACAGATACTCCTCCTTTTCCAGGAAGGCAGAAAAACCAAGCAGGTCTTAGGGACTTTCCACCAGTATTAAGATACTGAAATAGATATTCAAGAATGTTAAATGAGATGCATTGATTTGGCCAAAATTAATTGCCTGTCTCCCAAATTATCAGAACTTTAACCTGTAGAAACAATGCATTGTTTTCCCTTAGAAACCTGTAACTAAATTAGAGAAAATGTGAGCAATGTCAGAACATTTTCTGCTCAACTTCAGGGAGACATGATTCTAAAGAACTGTAATTGATTTAAAAGATAAAGTCCAGCATTCACAAATTGCCAGAAAAAATAATGCCATATTCTGCCCTGTGCAAGTCTGTATATCCTAATGAAAAAAATCTTGTCTGGGTACCTGAAATTAAGAAACATGCTGTGTACAAAACTGTCATCAAATGTATGATAATATAACTTTTTCTTAAGTATAATTTTGCTAAAAAACAAACCTGTTGAAAGGCAAAACTCACAAAGTACCGAAGACAATGATGTGGCAGTTTTTTCTTGTGTTTCGTAATTCAGGTGTTTGGTTAATGACATTTTCCTACTGAAGAAATGAGTAGAATTAACTTGGGATTTGGAAGAAGTGTGGAATAAAATTTTCTTTTACAGGCCTGTTTTCCAGTCCTTGTTATAATATGATCCTAATCTTGTTATTTTCTTCCTAATAACTAAAGCACTCACTGAAAATGTGAAAGAGCATGAAGGACTTTTAGCTTAAGGCACCTGTTAGTCAATCAGTTTTGCTTTACTAGGTAAAGAACAGTATCAATTTAAAAAAAAAAAAAAAGTTTATTTTTATGTTATAAACATCTCTTGAGATAGCAAAGTCATCACTACAATTACATTTGACCTTTACTGCTTGAACTCCAGGGAAAATAATCACCATTCATAGAGTTAATTAAAAATACACAATGTGGCAGAAAATTGAAAACTGAAAATAAAAAGAGAAAAAATTATTTAGTAAGTAAAGCTCCAGGTGCAGCTGTTTCTCAAATAGAATTTTTCAAAAAATCCCTGATGTTATGATTAAAATAATGGTCATTATCCTGCAATTTTTGAAATTTTCCAGTCTCTTGAATACTATAGTATAATCCTACTGTTAAAATTACATCTGTTGATAAACTAGATGTTCCATAGATTGGCCTGAAGTGTAAGTTGATATTTTGCAAATCTGATAGTGTTTTCCTGATATTAAAATATGTGTATGTATACACACACATAAAATGACACAGTTTGTGTATGTCCACCATCTTGAAATGTAACCATTATGTCTAATGTAGACCACAATGCAACAGTAAAATTTGACTTCTCTTAAGAGATTTAAAATGTATTAGTCGAATTATCTATTTGCCCATTTGGGGAGGCTTCTGATTCTTCTATAACATTGTTACTTTAGCATTCATTGCTTATAATAGACAGAAGAGCTACAGCCAAAGGGCTTAGACAGAATTGGGATCTCAATAATGCTATTCACTAAATAAACCAGAGACAGTGCCTGTCAAGGAAATTTATAACTGCATATTGTGTGCATTGTATCAAAACGCAGCATACTCGTAGGACTCTAACGAGGAAGTAAACAACACTGAGGGTCAGATCAGAGGGCGGCAACATTCTGCTCTCTACAGGGAAAATAAGAGTCGAATTAAATCCTCTATTGGTAGTACTGCCACAGGTAGGGATGTATTTTACTCTTTAGACATATAAGCTGTTCTGGAAACCTATTTCCCAGCTTATTGTCACAGAGGTCTTCTATTGATCACAGCGAAACAACACTGTGATTGATCCTTCTTGTCTGTACTATTTCCAATACGCTCATAAACTAAAAGTCTAGGTACCATTTATGTGGAAGTTAATGAGACATTATGCTTGAGCCTAGGTTACTCAATATATGTACAGTTTTATAGAACAGAGTCCAACCTCTTTATGTCCACTGGTTTTACTGCAAAGGATCAGCAAACAACATAAATAGTATTGCACATAAAAATATTGCTTGATAAACCTATCACAATATAAACACATCTCCATTGAATCATACCGATTTTATACGTTTTTCCATCCTGGCCTTAGAAGTATAGTAGCTGTCATATTTATCACCTCAGCTTTCAATGCCTTCTTCTGTTATTTCAAGCCTTCCCTCCTTTTCTGTCAGGCTGTGTTCCAGGTCCTATATTTATGCTTGCCCTTGAGCTTCACGGCAACAACTGGGAGGCCTCTTAAGGCTCTAGCTCTCCTGTTGACACATGTTCTATGCAAACATACAATCTGTTCTCTAAATAAAATCAGTCTTTGTCTGACAGAGCTTACCACATTAGCATGTAACTCAACAAGAAGTGGGAAACTTAGCAAGGAAAGGAGGACAGAAACAACAGTAAAACTGGTGCTTGGCAAGGCAGTAGAATAAACTTGGAATGCTATGTAGTCAGCACAAAAGCAACTGCTTTACTCTTGTACATCTTGTGAAATCTGTACTTAGTTGTCTGAAACTGATGTACATACACACTTCTCAATTTTTCTGCTACCACAAACCATTTTATTGAGAGAGTCATGAACTTCCTGAGAGGTCTCCCACATCAAATGTTGCTAGAAGATAAGACAGATCATCTCCATCAGCAGTGTAAGGATGATCTCTTTCTCAGAACCTCACTTTTTGTGATAGCTTTAGCAACAAGGTTAAGAAAATGAATTTCACAGTGAAAAGTCATCTTCTTGTTAAGTGAAAGGAACAAATACATGAAAAAGAATAAAAATTAGCTAATATTTGCCAACATTAATGATGAAGAGGACACAGAAAATTAAACGAAATCGTTATGCAGGTAGCATTATCTAGAATTGGTTCTGAAGGAATGACAATGTATTTTTCTCAATGTTGCTGAAGCCGCGCTCGTCGGATGCATGTAGTGTGCTCAAGCATCTATCTGCATTAATGCATACTTGAAACATGAAAAAGCAACATCTAATACAAACCACAAGTACAGCACAGATATGATTTGACCGGGAAAGGGGGGCAAGGCAAGGGGCAAGGCAGCCATAACTTCATATGAGTTATGTAAAATTATATATGGCTTCAGGCCCTACGAATTAGCCCACGAATGAGAGGCCCTTTAATTTCTTTCACTCTATTCCTCAGAAATCCACCCTTGTAAACGCTTGAAGCAAAGAGTGTGTAGAAAATGAAGGTAAAGGAGGGAAAAATGAACTTTGCAGAGAAAAAGAATAACATTGAAGTCAATATGGATCATAATTATCTGCAATTTTACCATAAATTAATGGTTTTTATTGAATGAAGCACTCCCTGTAATTTGACATCTGTTACTCCAACCATATACCCACTCTTGAAGAAGTTACAGAAATGACAGGAATTATGGTCACACTCAAATGTCCCATGAAGCAAACTCCTTCACTTTTAAAAGTTAAATCTAGAGGCAAAACCTCCACTTCTCCATATCACTACTTTCATTTGTTTGTTCATTTATTTCACTCCCCCTCCCCCCCGTAAAATTGTATCTGTTCTAAAATAAAATAAAATAAAAATCAAACACTGCCACAACCTGTTTTTCACAAACTGAATATGCTGAGGACCCCAAATATTCCTGTTACCAAAGAATAAACTCTGGGAATTAGAAAACCATCTAAGATTTTCTCTGCAGCATTAAGTCAACTTGCAGAGATAACCC
This sequence comes from Charadrius vociferus, assembly GCF_000708025.1. Taxonomy (NCBI): domain Eukaryota; kingdom Metazoa; phylum Chordata; class Aves; order Charadriiformes; family Charadriidae; genus Charadrius; species Charadrius vociferus. The sequence goes on from NW_009649308.1 coordinate 6,880,439, forward strand.
AGCTATATTCTGCGGCACTGATGAACTTTCCAGGGAAAGTAACGTATAAGTTTTTAGTATGTTCATTTTTCTTGTACAGTAGAAACAGCAGTCTGTTCACCAAGCACAAACTGTGATTCTCATGACAGATGGCTGTGTCAGTCCAAAAGAGATTGCAGGGGTGGACAGACAGAAAGGACAGAACTACATCTAATGTGAAGAATTCTCTCCCAAGGAGCAATGGGCAATGCCCAGATGTGCACATGCTATTACTAAAATGGTTGGAAGAAATGTCAACTCTAGAACTGACTAACATTGGGTCAGAAAAGAATTCTTTTGTGGTACGGTCACTGTCTGGAAAACAATATTTGGAATTTAGAATAAAATCAAATTACGTATACTTTATCAGCAATGAATCTTGAGCAGACTTCCAAACAGTGTAAGCAGAGAAATGTTTCTATGAATGTTCAGTTAAGTCCTGAATCTGAATTTCAGTTTGACTGTCATCACACTGCTCATCTTAAATTTTAATACACTTCTAGTTAAGAAGTCAATTAAGAGTAATTCTATAGCATTGGTGAATGTTAAAAAAAATATATATATGTATATGTGTGCGTATCTGGAAAGTTAATAATTTTGCTTGTGTTATAAACTTGGTTCTGAATGAACAGTCATTCTTTTGATGCAGAGCAACTTACTTGTTGACTTACAAGACCAATCCAGTTTACTCACAAAAAATTTTGAGCATGCAGTTTTTGTTCTTAATGACCTGTATGCATACACATATTCTGCATAATAAGTATTGTTCAGCAGTAACTTTTAAAAATGTAGGTTCTATACAAATCAGCCTACAAGGAATAAAATATTGATTAACTACTTATCTCTAATAATTCACTGGGTTTTTTTTATTAGTCATTACCTACATGTTTCCCAGACTTTAATCTGTAACCATACCTGTGACAAAGGGATTCACAGCAAAACGTTGCTGCAGTTGCTCCTTTTTAACTTACCTAATTATTAGTTCCAAAATTCTTCCCTTTCTGAAGACTCAAGGAAGCCTCTCTTCATCTCCTGCGAGCTCAGCCGAAGAGTGTGACAGAGCTGTGCTGCTGGAAGGAAGATGACAGATGAAGACAATTTTATTCAGATCTGAAAAACTAAGTTGGACCTTGCAACAGATGTGTTCAAAGCAGACATTTTAAAAGTAGATGCAAGTCACTGTTCTAACACAATCACTTCAACATTAAACAGCATTATTTAATGAGAGCATTAACAATATTTGTGACCCTTCAGATTCTGCAGTAACTTCCACTTCTGGATTGCTTTTCATGTTAAAAATACATGCTTTTAATAACAGCGAAATGTAACAAATATTTAGTCAGAATAGAGAAGCAATGTATAAAAGTGAGGCACACTATAAATAAAGACTCTACAGCAGAAATCTTTTTTTCACTGAGAAAATATCAAGGAAAAAAAAAATCATCTGTTCTATATTCTACCAGGCTAAATCTACTATAACTCCATGTGACTTACACCAGTGCAGATGCAACATCAAAGTCTCCTTCTCTACTACTTCATAACACGAACTGCGTCCATTAATTAAGAGAATTGGACTTTGGCTTCGGAAACATCAGTTTATACAAATTTTGCAGGCCAAGACATTGTCTGGAAAGGGATTCTCTTGTATTAATATATTTATACAACACAGATTAACTATGCTGCCAGATATTGAAAAATGAATAAAGGTAGTTATTAACACATACTGCTTGCCTAGGAACTGTGGATCTGGAAAAAAGCAACCAGATAAACATACCAAAGGCATTACTTTATTTCCGCATGCCCTTTTGGTTCTTTTAGTTCATTTAGGTTCATTATAGGTTCATTTAACATCAGAAGGCATACATAGTGGTAGGTAAGGAAAATGTATTCAATAAACAGAATATGGGATTGTTCTATTTTGGCCATCTTAACTTAGATCAGGTTATTTGGCATGCTCAAAAATTATGAAGCTTTCACTAAGATGTCAAGTTGTAGCATGTGCTCTGCTGGTGACTGGAATACATCAGGTGTACGGACTGGCTTTTTTTCTCCTTAATTTAATTCAGTCCCACAAAGACAAAAATATTATCTCCTTATTTTGCCAAATGATACTTGTCTTCTTGCCATTGAACGATAATTAAATTTCATTCACAGAAATAACGTTTGTGTGGCTGTTCAATATAGATTGCTTCTTCCTGGATACACTTTCATGAAATCATATCAAAGAGCTATGGGTCTTGTATCAAGACTGCGCCCTATTGATGCTGTAGGACAGACCTTTAGACAAAACCAGAGATGCTAAAAGAAAACAAAGACTAAAAGACACTTGCACCACGATTGCCTTTAGCAACCTAAACCTGACTCCTGTTTGAGTAGGTCTTGCAGTCTTGCTTCCACTACAGGTGTTAAGAGGTCCAGAAAATACAGAATTAAAATTGCTTTTTCCCCAGACAAGGAAATCTGTCGTCACCTCTTACAAAAAACTGGGACAGAGGTGGGAAAAAAAATCATAGAATAGTTTGGGTTGGAAGGGACCTCTAAAGGCCATCTAGTCCACCCCCCCTGCAGTGAACAGGGACATCTTCAACTAGATCAGGTTGCCCAGAGCCCTGTCCAACCTGAGCTTGAACATTTCCAGGGATGGGGCATCTGCCACCTCTCTGGGTAACCTGTTCCAGTGGCTTATGATCTTCATAAATTTCTTCCTTAGATCTAGTGTGAATCTCTCTCTTAGTTTAAAACCATCACCCCTTGTCCTGTCACAACAGGACCTGCTAAAAAAGTTTGTCCCCATCTTTCTTATAAGCCCCCTTTAAGTACTGAAAGGCCGCAATAAGGTCTCCCCGGAACCTTCTCTTCTCCAGGCTGAACAACCCCAATTCTCTCAACCTGTCCTCATAGGAGAGGTGCTCCAGCCCGCTGATTGTTTTTGTGGCCCTCCTCTGGACCCACTCCAGCAGATCCGTGTCTTTCCTGTGCTGAAGGTCCCAGAGCTGGACGCAGTACTCCAGGTGGGGTCTCACCAGAGCGGAGTAGAGGGGCAGAACCACCTCCCTCGACCTGCTGGCCATGCTGGTTTTGATGCAGCCCAAGATTCAGTTGGCTTTCTGGGCTGTGAGCGCACACTGTCGGCTCATGTCCAGCTTTTCATCCACCACTACCGCCAAGTCCTTCTTGGCAGTGCTGCTTTCAATCCCTTAATCCTCCAGCCTGTATTGGTACTGGGGGTTGCCCTGACCCAGGTGGAAGACCCTGCATTTGGCCTTGTTGATCCACATGAGGTTGACACTGGTCCACTTCTTGAGCTTGTCCAGGTCCCTCTGGATGCCATCCTGTCCCTCAGGTGTGTCAACTGCACCACTCAGCTTGGTGTCATCCACAAACTTGCCAGGGGTGCACTTGGTCCCACTATGTCATTGATGAAGATGTTAAAGAGTACTGGTCCCAATATGGACCCCTGAGGGACACCACTTCTCACTGATCTCCATCTGGCCATTGATCATTTGACCACTACACTCTGGATGCAACCATCCAAACAATTCCTCATCCAACAAACAGTCCACCCATCAAATCCATATCTCTCCAATTTAGAAAGGAGGATGTTGTGGGGGGCAGTGTCAAAGGCCTTACAGAAGTCCAGATAAACAACATCCGTAGCTCTTCCCTTGTCCACTGAGGTAGTCACTCCAACATAGAAGTCCATTAGGTTGGTCAGCTAAGACTTGCCCTTGGAGAAGCCATGCTGGCTGTCTTGAATCACCTCTCTGTTGTCCATGAGGCTTAGCATAGCTTCCAGGAGGATCTGTTCCATGATCTTCCCAGGCTCAGAAGCCATGCTGACAGGTTGGTAGTTCCTAGGGTCTTTCTTTCCACCCTTTTTAAGAAAAACTTGATGACTTTATAAATGAAAGGCTTCTGTTAAGAACTTTCATAATACCTTGCTTAAACTATTTCCAAAAGCACTTCTTAATTTTAGCTTGAAATGGATTTTCATTTTAAAAATAATGGAAAAGGTCAAATTAACAAATTTGAAAATTAATTTTTAGGTCAAATTCCATAAGTCTGAAGTGATACATTACAGATTATTTGTAATTTTTTTCTGTTTCAAACCTCCAAACACCTCCATGTAATCACCACCCTGCAATCAATTTTTCCGCTCAGGTCTATTTCCAATGCAATTTCCTAGAGGTCAGCTTAGACATCTATAGAATATATATCATTTTAACCTGAGCAACAAACTATAAGACATGAAACTGCTAGTGGAGCTAGTAATTTTTCTCTACAATTGACCTTTCAGTCCTCCATCTATTTCACATTTCTGTTTAATCACATAGCCAGGGTTATTCTCACTCAGGTACTCTCTATTTATTTTACAGTTTTTATCATATTTTCACCATAGTTCTTTCCAAATAAAGTCTGACTAAATTCACTTTTATAATAATATTCTTGAATTTTCCATCAGATTTAAACATTACAAGATCCCACCATGTTCAGAAGTGGTATATTCTTTGCAATATTATAGTCAGTTTTAAGCTAAGTTATATTTTTGAAAAACAACACAGAGATGGAAGGAGTTAAACTGATCACTGCTGAGTTGGGCATTATTTCTCCATAGAAAACAAAAAAGGAATGATAGTTTTAATATGAAAGTTTAAGAAGTGATTCAAAATAAAATTTGAAGTGGTTTTGCATGTGGTAAGAGAAAACCGGTTTGCACCTATTACGAAACATTATCACAGGTCACATAGGAGGAAACACAATCCAAACATAGCTTAGCTCCACCACAAAGAAGTTGACTGACACTGTCTTATTATCCTCCATCAGAAATGCTATATTTAAAGAGCTGTGCTCAAAAATATAAGATTGGAACTTAAAATAGAGGACCTGTAACAACATATTTTACAAATTTGCCAAGTATGGATGCCAACTATGGACTACCACTGACTAAAGTGGCAGCTTACACTAAACGTGACATTGTATAATCACAGGTGGTTATATAATTTTTCTAAGATATAATTACGCGCCTTAATTTCATCACTTGCCCGCAGTCAGGAAATAAAATACCTTTTACAAAAGGAGAAGATCAAATTCAGCTTTGCTGACTGTGCAAAGATGAAAGTAATTTTTAGAGAAGTAATCAAGAAAGAGGGCAGCTGTTTGCCGCCAGGTTTTTCTTAGCCTTCTCCCGGCATGACTCTCTCCTGTGTAATTTGTTCCCTGGTATCAGAATGTACCAATGTTTGTCCCCCACTTGTCAGGAACATGTCCGTTGTGACAATATCTTCACTTTAAAATAGATATATTTATTAATAACTTATTTTTATTATACTGTCTTCAATGTAATAGGCTCATAGATACAAATTGGAAATGATCTGATATCAGGCAGCACCCTGGGAGAACTGGCAGCAGTTCAGGGATCCACAGTGGAAAAGTAACATTCAAACGTGACTCTTAGGGCTTCTGCCCTGGACTGTAATTAGGAAACCCTGTTTCCTATTCCAGCTCAAGTCAGTGTGTATTTATATGTAAAAGCGATCTTCTGCATGCATTTAAAGGCCAATCAGAATATTTTTTTAAGTTTAATCCTTTATTTAAAAAAAAAATAAATAAAATCTGTATGTTATCAGAAAATAGTTCCATTTGGTACTACCGGTTCTCTTTCCAGAAAAAGCCACATTTTCATTCAAACAAAACAATAAAACAATCAACCAGAAATCCCAATGGTTGAAAACTTGCAAATGATTAAAAGCAGTTATTTTCTACAGAAAATACTTATTTTCACTTTAAGTGTTGTTTTAATCCAAAGTTCAAGTATCTTTCAAAACACTCAGAAGGATAATTTGGCCAGCACTAGCGAGGATGCTTTTTTATAGACACAAACGTAGGTTCACAGCAGCGAGAGAAGAAATGAGCCCTATGTCCACAAGAACTCAAAGGAGGACTTCTCAGTAACCTCTGATTCAGGAACTGTCGAGTGTATTCCACACACTTTGTTAGTCAGTAGTATAGAAAGCTATCCAAGCTGAAGGCTACAGTGTAAACAATTCCCTTTGTAACTTTCTAGCTTTAAATCGGTAATCCTTCATTTATAAGTTTGGTAGTTTACTAGGTAAGATGTCTCATTTTTACATTAGCTGTCGTAATTTTCCAATATATACTGCAAAGCAGTTTGATTAATATTTTTAAGGGGGGAAGTCTGAATTTGAAGAGTTATTGTTCGGGAAATCTAGAGGTTTCTTGGAGTAGCACAGTATTTCTACCATATGTTTTGCTTCCTTTGCTGCAAGCAGGGACCAGGTTGCTGTGGCAACTGAGTTACGGGCTGAGTACAGAGCCGTGTTTGCTGCCACTGTGCAGCAGGATTGCTGCTGTCCTTGAAGGTAGAGTGCCATATAGAACGTTTCAGTTGTTTAAAAGAGGGTTCATTTTGACTCTGCAATCGAGTTGTCATCTTGCTTGTATTTACATCTTCTTAAAGGTCTGAAAAAGTCTCAGGAGGCAGCTGGCATGATAACAACCTGGCAGTGGGGTCAGACATTTGGTCCTGCCTGTAAGTGGGACTGTAAAATTAAGGTAAATGGGGTCCTATCCTAAGAGAAAGGTTTGCTCTATAGTATACTTCTCATACAACTGGCTTCATACTTTTATTTTTATTTTATTGTACTTCTGCAGGTCTTAGTTTAAAGGACAAAGTGGGGTCGTGTCTTGGACACTCAAAAGTCTTACAAATACTATAGCATAAAGGGAATCCTGTAGAAATTTCAGTAGTCTTACAAGTCTGCTACTTGATGGGTCACCTGACAAATCAAAAATTAAACAGAGGTACACACCCACAAAAATCACATTTAGCATTGCCCAAGGATATTTCCACTTTATTCTTTAGAAAGGACTAGCAATTAAGCCTGTTCCTACAGACAAAACAGACCAAGAGAATCAAAGTGAAAAAGATACACAGACTAGTGTCCGCTCTTCGGAAAATTTCCACTCATAGGCCACAAACATGAAAAAGTGCATCAGTTATCTCCGATGGGAGACCTCCTGAGCTGCCTCCTGCACGACCCAGGCTGGGCACTACCAGCCTTCAGACACTGATCACAAGCCAAAGAGATTTTGGCTCTTGGTGCATCTTCAATACCCTGTTACCATCAGCAGCTTTTCAGTGACGGTGCATAAGGAAGACACCAACAGGAAGAGCCTCACATAAGGTTTTGAAGAAAACATGGCTTTCCACTGGACTGACGACCTGCACCTCCCTGTGAAGTCAGCATTTAGGAGCTGCAAGTCAGTCAGTTGGTATCCACGCAGTTTGGCAATTGCCATCCACTAGTGAATTCCCCAAAGAGAGCAAGTTTCAGGCTAACCTGACTGTTTGATCGTTTATGGGCTGGATAAAGCACACAAAAATACAAGAACTAAACTTAGGAAGAAAGATGGAACAGACACTGCAATTTAGGATGATTATTTAGATGTCTTGTGCTGTGTCAGGAAAGGAAGTTCACTTTTCTTTCTGTTTCCAGGTTTCTCTTTCACAGCTGTCATACTACCTTCATTTTATACATACTGCCCAACAACATATCACATATTAATATGAAGCTTCAGGGCAAAATCCTAACCTCTCTGAAGTTAATAAGTGTTTTATCACTCAGCTTCCTAGGGCCATAATTTAATTGCTGGAAAAGGTAAGACCAGGCTAGAGAATATGCAGGTGCCGTCACTGTTACTAATGTATTCTCCAAGGTAAACAAAATCCTGACAATAACTTATTATTAACACTATTAACCTAACATTCCTTTAGCTCAGAAAAAGGGCTTGTCTTCATTAAAATTGCATCCAAATATCACTTATCAAATTGGCAGATCTCATTAGTTAGATTTTGCCTTTAAAATCTAATCAGTATCTTAGTCCCAAATCATTTTTATGCTCCTTCCTCATTACAAAAACTGCTATTTTCAACTTAATCAGTTTTACTACTTAGTTATATTTCATTAGACACAAAAAAGCTGCGAGAGTGGGGTAGTCTATTAAAGAAAACATTAAACCTAGAGCTTGGTTTCTGAGACGTAAAGTGCTCTACAGGACTCCTAAGAGAAGAGACTGGAGGAAACATCATCCTAACAGAAATTTAGGAACTATACCCTGCAATATATTATTAGGCTTAAAATGCACTATGTTTAAAAGAACACTCAAATTCATTTAAGTGGAATTATTGCCAGTCTATAATTAGAGTCACACCTTTTTTTCCTGTGTGCAAACCTCCTAAATCAACAAGAGTAGCATTCAAACCTCAGGTCCGCATTCACACCAAAGGCTGATCATTTATCAACTCTACTGGGTTGGAGGGATGGGGTGGGAAGGAGCAAATCACAAACCCAAAAAACTTTCAAGGTTTTTTGGAGGTGACAGCCACGACAGACAGCAGTGAGCAAAATCCCACTGTTCTCATGTTTGTTTGAAGGCTACGAGGTTGCTGAGCGAAGTTGAAATTCCCCTGAAACCCCAATGAAACAAATTTTGTAGGACCTTATAGAAGAGATATGTGCATTACAAAGCATATTTCTATTACTGTGTTTTGGTCTTCCTCTGATTGTGTGATACATACCAAAAGCTGACCACAGTATTTTTGCTTCATGGCAAAAAGAAATCGATTTATCTTTTTTTCAGGTTTAAGTCACGATTCAGTTAAATTCACCTTGTACAAGAGAAATGAAAGCAAACCACAGAGATGATCAATGCAAAAACTGAAACCTCACAATGATACCGTGGAGAAGACATTCAAATTCAAGTCAGCCTGAGCTAAGTGTGATACTAGGTCCATGAAACTCAAGGCCAAGATTTTAGAAAATAATAATGAGAGACGCCAAATGCTCGAGTTGTAACTTCTTTAAAAGACTGATTTTCAAAAAGCACCAAGGGTTAGGTGAAAAAAAACAGGGTTCTACAAGCTGCTTTCAGTACATCACCCACAGATCGAAGCACACTACATCAGTTCTTTTATTTAAACCACGGCTTATGTGTCCAGCTGTCTGAGCCGGACTGTCAGTAGCAGTGGTAGGAATACTGCATTTGAAGTAACATCAAAACTCAGGTCCTGGCTTCTAATAGGTTAAGGAGAAAGTCATACACCATTAAACCTAAACGAGGACCAAGGCTGAGCCCTAATGCACCATCCATCCACAATGCAACTCCCCAGCTTCTCTTGGTCTCCGTTTCTCAAAGCTCCTTCTGAGCACTGGCACAGCAGAAGCTACACCTCAGAATCTGTGCTTGGAGGTTGTCCTAAGTGAGGATCAAAATGATGGGTGTCTTTAGTCCATCCGACAGCTTACATGATCACTGAGTGCCAGCTTGGGTTACCTTGTTTGATTTTTCTCTGAAATAGACTCAAAGCATTTAAAATAGTCCCCATGCCACAGCTGAAGGTGGTGACCAAAGACTGTGAGTACAGGAAACTACCCAAGGCTGCTCTCAGATAGCTACTGTCTCCAAAGCATCACACTGCACGACAAGAAATTTAGGAACCAAATTACCAGAAGTCAGGGCATGTGGTACCAAAGTCTTCTCTCCGTTCAGCTACCACAGCTACTTAACATCAGGCTCCATTTCATCTGTGTACCGTGTCAGTGCGCATTTCAGCGAGCCTGCACAGCTATTTCCAACACAACAGCAGTGGTTCAGGCCGTTTGCCCAGCCCAGGCACCATCCAAACTATGAAACAGGAACAGATCTGCAAGTTCATATCAACAAGACTGCTCAAGTCTTATCTTTGGCAACTGCCCTCTCCAACCAAATCTTTGACTTTCTAGGACGTAATACATTTTCTGCAATAACAGTGTACAGAAACCAGGGAAACACTAGCGTTAAAATCTGACTTCCAAAGGGTAAAACAAACAAGGCCACAGTACTACTTGAATACAGGTGAAAATGAGCACGATATAATATTTAGATATATAAGAGATACTGCTGATGTGTCTGCTGCTCAGAGAAAATTTACAGCACAAGTGTTGTATGAATCAGTGTGATGGCTGCTGTCAGCCACAAATATCATCTGCATATTACGCACCTACCACATGCAAAATACTCCCACAATGATCTTATTAAGGAGGCTGTGCCATACATCAAAATAACGTTGTACCTACAGCAGCCCGTAGGTACTAAAATATGCCCTTCCTGCTTATTTCGTACACAGTGAAAAATGACATACTTGTGGGTAAACTTGCTCATTAATTCTGACAGATAATTCAAAATACATGCTTGATACCACAACTTAAGTATCTGAAAGCTGTAGAAACAGAAATGTTCTAAATGTTAGTGAGAGAGAAAGAGAGAAAGGGAGAGGAACAGAGATGACAATTATTTGAGATATACAGAATTTTAGATGGGTAATAATTAACTTGGTGGTGAGTAGCTGAGATGAGTGATAGAAAAATCTCACAAGATTTCTTGAGTAGTATCTAAAAATATCTGGGTCTGAAACAGAAGAGAAACCTTTCCAACAACTACTTCTGAGTTTCCTTCTTCCCACCTTTCTGGGACAACCAACTTCTCCTATTTACTTTAATACCTAAAAAGCAAAAGAACTCTGCACATAAACACGCAAGAATTGAGGACTAACTTGTACTTGTTCACAGCCTTGAGGAGATCAGCGTTACTAGGATGGGATAAAGCTGAAGAGACAGATTCCAAAAAGTTGTGTCTCAAAAAGACACAATTCATCCCAGAGCTGCTTTAGATGGCTGAGATCATTCCTACCTCAGTACCTTCAAGCAACATGGATATTCCTCTCCATTTGTAGCTAAGGTCCTTTGCATAGCACAGGGCACAGCTCAATGTCCTGGACAGGGTATAGGATATCCTTTCAATATCAGCACATTAACGGAGTCCTTTGAATATCTACCAGCTGCAGGAGTAGCTTTGGCAGGACTGCCTTTTCATTCCTTACTCAGAATTAAAGAAAACCAAGTCAGAGGCTGAAAGGAGAAGGAAGAAGCCCCCATCCCAGCATGTATGGGCAATATGGGTCCCAGAAGAGATGACAGCAGCAACAGAAAAAAAAATAGGAGATGAGTTTTAGCTTACATGTCAGGCACCAGCTGTGTCACCAAGTGCTGTGATCAGACAGAATCAAAGCATTTCTTCGAACAGCTCTGTGTCAAGAGCTGAACCTCCTCCTCAGGAACCAATTGGATTCCTCTCTTCCACTTTTCCTTTGCTGTATAAAAGCTATGCATAATCTACCCTGTTCCATATTTTTTAAGCAGGACTAATTACATTGTTCATTCAAAGGTCAGGGCAACACATATGGCATGCAATTCAGAACAGTAAACATGAAAACATTTGTCATTAATTATTATAACCCCCAAGTAAAAAGTAAACATAAATAGTTACCTACAAAGAATATTTCATTTTCTATAAAAGGAGGTGGCAGTGGATGCTCACTAGCAATGAGTTGAAGCCAGTACAATAATTTGAAAATTTATATACACAGTTGGTGCTCCAGCCAGCAAATAATGTACGCAATTACTGCTACTGTTAATGTGCCTGCACGCCTAATTTCTGGAGCAGCATACTGAGTGCTTTCCCCTTAAGGTGGCTTGAGCAACTGGTCTGTATTTTAACGGGGAGAACCATATGTAACGAAAGCAGATCTTTCAGGAGACAAGCCACACTTTCAACTTGTTCTTGCTGCCAGAGTAGTAATTGCAGTGAAATGGAAAAAAACAAGTACACACCTACTATAAACAGATGGCTAATAAAAATTTGGGGAGCTCTTTCAATACAGAAATTGAGTACTCTTAAAAGACACCTACATAACAAATGCTTGGACATGTTGTCTCTTTTTATAGACTACTTAAAGATGTGCCCTTTAGCTCAGCAACTAAACTGTTTGTTCCTTTATCGCAGAAGTTTCAGAATACACATATAGCAAATATTTAACCTTTATAATAGGGTATGTCAAATGTATGCATGCAATACAGGCAGTAGGTATTAACTGCTAATGTGACATACCCAAATACAGTAATGCATTGTATGTTATATATCACAGCTTTCTGGTCTACCATTTTTAGATAAAGAGTAGTCTTGATGAAATTCGGAGGTTACAATATGCAGTAAAAACACATCTTGGTCCACTGAGGTTTACTCATGCCTGCAAACATCTGCTCTTGTTTTGTACTTCCATTTGAAGACAAGAACAAATATTTCCATTTACTCAAAAATGTTGACAGGTGAATCAGTGTTTCAACACTGAAGTAGGTCAGCCCATGTTGCATTATTCAGTGTAGCAACATGACACTTGTAAATGATAAAATATTGTCTCATATGAATTTGAAGTGATACAAGCATATATCTGCTTCCTGCAGAAGAAAAGCTGCTTTAATTTGAAATTGTCCCTCCTCCATCTGTAGGAAAAATGTGAAGTATTACAAATAAATTCTTTTTGCCTGCCTATCCTTTTCACCCCAGTCAATAGCTGGGCAAACACATGAAATAAGGACAAGCACATGTCTGTTCCCAAGCAGCACAAGTGACAGCGGATTTAAAGGGACATCGCCAGCTTCAAAAATAGTCAAGTAAAAGGCAAAAGAAGAACAAAAGCTATTCCAGGTACTACGAGCTTCCTGGAGTCTCCCCTACCAATTTAGAAAGGCATAACCGCGTCATTTTCTGTTTCTTAGAATGTTTTCTCTCCCCTGTTTCTGTTTGAAAACTCATGCCCCTAAGGAAAACTCAGTCTCAATGTTCTACATTATCTGTACTCAGAAATACTTGTCAGTGGGAAAAGTAAACAAAGCAAAGTTGGCACCTCTCACCTGCCTCATTTGCAAGAATTCTATGTAGCACTCCTAGTAATGGGAAGCTGGATATTTTCAGGAAGTGTTTATCAAATAAATACTTGCCCGTGAAAAGAAGAAAGAGAAATCAAAATTGCCTTTCTACCAAGAAATCAATAACATGATTTACACCAAAAAAAACCCTTTATATTCTCATTCTAGAATATGTTATTCTGTCACAGATCGGTGACACCATATATCTAGCATAGAGTTTCCTCCATGCAAAGAAAGTAAATTCTTAAGATTGCAGACATAGACCTTGAGCACATACTTAGTTGAAATAGTAAGGTGTACTTTTTTGGAACAAGAAAAGACAAAATCTTTTTCAAGAAAAACTGAGCAAATTCAGTATTTCATTAAAATACAATGTTGTTATCTTTTTTAAAAATAACTCTCTAGTGTGCTATGCATAATTTAAGTACTTATTTATGAATTAGATCATTGAACAAGGTATTTTTACACAGTCTAAAGTATCGATTTATGGAGTTACCAGCCTGAAATGCCATTTTTTGGCATTGTGGAAAACAAGCTTCACAACTTTAAGTATGTTCATTCATCTTTACGTGCAAGCAATCTGGTTATTCAGCAAAGACTACACATATGCTTAAAGCTAAATATACCTGAAAATATTCTTGCAGATGGAACAGCCCATAATCATAGTTGCAGCAGATATGATGGAAGCAAAAACCCTACAATCTCTTAAATCAATATTAGCAGAGGAAACGGATGTGGATTTATCCAAGAATGAGGAAAAAAAGGCAAATTCTCTTATTATAGTCTATTACCTCCCCATTGTTCCCATGTTGTGGTTTTATTTGCCTCTCACCCTTAACAGATGTGATACAATAGATTCAGTCCTTCTCTGACACACTTCATAAAACCTCTGAAACAACAAATGGATCAGAAGTAACTGCAGAGAAGAAAGAGGGCTGAGCCTCTAAACATAAAACAATGGTCATAGAAGCCCACACTTAGATAAACTGATTTCTCTATTTAAAAAAAAAAAAAAAGTGTAAGTGATTGCAGTAAGGTCTTTTTCTATTTTTAGAATGTTTCAGAATAATAAAAAAAACACCCCAACCAACCAAAAAAAACCCAACCCCCTCAGAAACTCTTCAAGTGTGTTTACAATAAAACTCCAACAACTCTGATCTAGCTATGTGTTCACATAAGAGCTCCACTTTGACACTTTCTGTAGAAAAGAGAAAAAGAAAAAAGGCAATGACTATTCTTGGCAGCATTAAAATTTTGGCCAAATGTGTGGGCTTGGGAGGGAGGCTTGGTTCTGGCTACTCACACTGGTTTTCCAACTCCCAGAAATTAAGGGGAAGACGGAGTCTAGATAAAGCAATAGTGAATAAAATCACTGATATTCTTTCTCTCAGTCTTTCCCCAAATCACAGATCCTGTCTCTTCCAAATGCTCGTTTACAGCACATGCCAAATAACCCAAAGCACAGTATTACAGCATGTGTGCTCCCACATGCTGTTGATAACGCACTGGGAAACACAATGGCCAGCTATTTTGATGGCATGAATTTCTATGGGTCTGTCTTCTTGAACATGAACTCTTGCATAAAGCTCAACAGTAAAGCTGGAGAATAAAGATTTCCTAAAATTTCAGATGTAAGAACAAGCCTCCCGTCTTTAAATACATTTTCTTCCAACCAACACTCCTATCAAATACTTATCTACATGAAATCACCAAAACGTTTTAACTCTGATCACATTTAAGGTTAGCCACACCGAGATCATTTCTTTAGACTTTCTTATCAACCACATCTTAATTTAACATTTGAACAGGCTTCATGGCTCTATCTGTTCCAGTCACTGTATTTATTAAAGAGTTGCTCTTAATTTTTTTTAGCAGTCTCTTGTTTCTCTCTTTCCTTTAGGTCACTTATCACAGTAATTTAGAGATTCAGAATGTTGTATATGACCATCATGTTGTTACGCAGCACCAGAGTGCGAGCATTTAAAATGCCCCTGACAGCTCTCACTTCCATCCAGGTGATTCTAATTGTGTTGCAGAGACAGATTTCTTCAGTATTTACAAATGTATATATATCATCATCAAAAAGCATGGATGAACAGGTTCAGAAGCAGATTCTCCACGCAGGAGATGGCAGTGCCTGCACTGGAAAATAACGAGAGCATTTGTTTGAGTTTTCCTGCTTAGGTTTTGCCAGTCTTCCCCCCAACCCCTTTTCTTTCACTAATGGCAGTGGAACGTATGGCATAGAACAATCACCTCCTTGCTGAAAGAAAACTTATGATAAAGTGACACATCGGTTACTAATTTTAATTCATTTGTTTTTATTGTGTCTCGAGAACAGCAAAAAAGGATTGTTTTTCCTATTAAAGTGTGATTCTCCATAGAAAACTGACTAAACAGTGACACCATGGGGTGCCTTGCCTATTCATGCTAATTAATTTTCACCTAAAATTACATAGCATGTTAAGCATTTCAACTGCTAGCCCTGTGTAATCAATCAGGAAAAACAGTGCCTTTTTCACCTGCCACATCACTAAACACTAAAGATTATTTAATAATTAGAATATAATTGTGATGCCAGTCAAACAACACGGCCCATTTGCTCTTCCACAGGTGTACTGGACTGTCACGGGCAAGACCACAAACAACACCCGTGGTGGATCTGGATCCTGGGGATCATCAGGAACCAAAGAGATTAGAGCTGTTGCCCTGGGTTAGATAGACGAGTGGTGCTGAGTACGCAGCTACCCTATTGCAGCATCATGTGCTCAAAGTGCAGCTTGTTTTAAGCAGAAGTGCTTTACCTTCTGTCAGCAATTATTCAAATGTTTTCATGACTGTGGCCCTTACTGCAGCCTCTCCGTGTCATCCGGTTGACACAAAGCAGAACACTAAATTGCCTTCCAGGGTGATTTTCAGTGGGTGACGGGTAGCCAGACTAGCAGCTCCTGTGCTATCCAGATTTAGAAGAAACAGCTACAAGATTAGGAAACCAGGTCTGGCCAGTTGTCAGTCACCATGACAGACCAGTACCTCTCAGGTTAGTGTTGCTCAATAGGAATGACAGCTCTGGTCTCCTCGATTTGCAAACTGTTTTTCACATAAGCTTTGTAATTGCTCTATTTTTCACTATTGTTATTGTTAGGAGATAGCAACCCCTAAGTAGGAACTTTTCTTTCAAGAGTTCAGCTTGCTTCTCAGAGTCATAACCTCCGATCATGCTGCTACTCTCCAGGTGCAAGGTTAAAGAGTCCAAGCACGGCTGAAATGAAGACTGAGAAACCTACTGGAGAAAATCCCGCGCCCCAGGCTGAAAGCTGGCCCTGCTTTAGGCACACATGCAGCAAACCAGTACCCCTGAGACCACGCAGAAACATACATCGTATACACCAGGCAACGACCCCTTTATAATGACTTAATATTTTTCATTGAGGTATCAGTGGGTCCATGTACTGAGCAACTCCATGCTCACATTCTTACATGTTCCACAGACATTTTATAAGAACTGTTCTGTTACTTTCTCGACCAATACTTCGCAAACTAGCAAAATAATGCTGAATACAAATTAAGCTGAGGAAGCTCAAATGAATCTAACTTCAGAGATAGCAAAGTTGTAAAGTGATCATTAAAATGTTGGTGACAGACAAGCAAACAGAGATATATTTATTTTCCTGGATATTTTATTTTTTTTTAAGCACAAATTATTTGAATTCATTTTCACTTTTAGGGGAAAAAATAATTAAGTTAGAAATGCAGTTTTAAGAAGAGACATGAAAGATACTTCTGGAGATGGAGGCAAATGTACAGATTAAGTTCTGTATTTTTAAAACAGTTTTGATAGCCACATTTATGTCCAAGCCATTAATTTAAAGTTCTGTTATAATTACAGCTTTGCCTGTAAGCTTGATGATGTCTGTGATAGAATTTATGAGTCCAGAACACAGTTAATATTTATGATTTCAATTTTAATCATATGGATGAATCCCAAATGAAGAATTAGGGCCACACTGTACTCGGCATTGTGCAGACTAACGTGACCTAAACTCTCTTACTAATAAGCATCTAAGCATGCTCAAAACAATAAAATCAGTAAGAGACAAAGTCAAATATAAAACAAAAGCAGACTGCACAGAAAACTTTTTTTTTAGTGTAGCCAACTGTTTCTCTCATTGTTCCTGATCAGTGTTTTTTCCATTTCAATGGAATTTTCAGTTCTCACTTGTTTAGGTGATAAAAATGAGGTGTTTTTTTCACAGGCTCAACATCCTTCAGAGACACTTCAAGTGTTATGTCTTATCCAATTCTCACTTTAACAAGCTGGACAACTTTCTTCAAACAACTTCAAGTTCAGTCAATACCTAAAGCGCGCTCCGCACGTCTGACCTTGCCCTGCTAAAGTAAGTGCGAAGGTTGGTACTCACTTCAGTGGACCTCAGATTTCATATGCTGTTCTAGAGGTCAGGAAAGCTAAAGCTGAACCTTGGATCACCAAATTCAAATAAATTTGGGAAATGATAAGGTTCAGTCGAGCACTTCAAATCTGGACTCTGCTTCTAATGATAAGAAAAATTATCCCTGCTCTGACTGCACACCAAGGAGTATGAATCCAAGCTTTGTTTGCAACTGAGCCATTCGCAGCAGCTAAGCTGTGAGAATAGTAAAATACATTCACAAATGCCATCAATGAACACACCCAACATGGAAAGAACCCACAACATTGATGCTACACAGTACCTTCTAGATTTTCATGAATTTAAAATATCCTCCCTTGTGGCTAGTTGCTTTGACAATCTCAACTTCTGAGAGCCAAATATGAGATACCTCAGATCAGCTCCTTGAAACCAGACATATTCAGGAGGTCACACGCTGAGTATCCTAAAAGGGGAGGCACTCAAAATAACTTTTTGAAATGTGCATCATTGTGCTTTCGATGAGGAACAGAAAGAGAAGTTACTATTGCAGAAAGTTGTGTTAACAACAATAAATGAGGTTCATTCAAGTGGGCTGAAAAAAACATTACCTGCCCTAGGGAAATGAATTTAGCACCCTGGTCTTGTTCTGTCCACAGGAACCCACTTGTTTTGGGTGCACATCTCTAGAACGGTGCCCTGGGTTATTATTTGTTTTCTAAACAACCCTTAACTGTGTTTTTCTGAAACCTGTGTCTCTTTAGATTTCTCAGGGTGACACAGTACTGTGAGAGACATCGTGTCTGATTACATCAGTCAGACTGCATTAAGCTGTGTCAGTAATGACGGCCAATGTGACTGATGGAACTGGGTGTGACCATTTTTCTCTTATGTGAAAAATGACATAGATTTGGGGACAAGGAGAAGAGGAAAAAGAAAAATCACAAAAAATTCATACCAATAGAAAATGAACTTAAAAAACCTGTTCCTGTACTCCCTTTCAAAACCAAAATTGACTGAAAATCTTTTATTGGGTTAGGTACTAAAATAACAATAGCGAGGTATAAGATATCTCTGCAGTCAGCTGTGCAGAGGTCTGTGTTGTACTGAGCACTTATTTTTCAGGAAAAAGTACGAAAACTACAGGATGAAGCCTAAAGAGTTTTGCATGAAAGGATGTACTGCTTATTCGAAAACCTACATAGCCATTCTTTCTATGTCTAGGAGAATGTTCTCTTCTTTAATAATTCTGTATGTGTGAACACTGCAGGTAAAACAGTCTAACAGTTGAACACTTCTGGAAAACCGTACAGTTCAGTGCACCCTAAAGGCTTCTGGTTACTGTTTCGTGAATAAGTATTTTAACATTATTAACATGCCAGTCTCTAACAAATTCCTAAGAACTCTTCCTGTGGCCATCTGATTCTTTTGGCACTGGCTCAGGACTGCCAAAGGCATTTGCTTCCCTTGGTGACTGACAGGGGATTAGGAGCCGAGTGTGCCCAGGCTGCAGAGAGGGGCCAGGAAAGCCTGCAGTAACAGACCTCTAAATGCCTCAGTCTTCAGTACTAGCGTAGGCTCACAGACGAGATTTGAGCTATCTTCAGTAATGCCAATATTACAGAAGCCAGCACATTACTTGCCATGGATGCATCCTCCCTAACTCTCAAAAAAGTAGGCAGTCATGAGAATCCAAAACAAATCAAAACCTGGAAAGCTACTGGAACAGTAAGAGTTTCATATGGTACACAGCAGAATAAATCAGCCTCTTTCAAAGCAGATCACTTTCTTAAATCCCCCACAAAACTAAGGCAGAAAAATTATGAGTAGTAACAAGCACGTAAGGGCCATTTATCATTTAAACTTCCTACTACATCTCCCCCCTGCCCCCTCACCCACCACCCCCAGCCAGTTGGAGAATTCTCACAGCCAAATCCTGAGAAAAGTTAGCTGTTTAAGAGCTGCCACACTTCTATTTGCAATATAAAGCACTCAGCTTGAATTAGCAGACTCACATCTTGAGCAACAAGATGAATCAGTGGCTCTTCAACTTCCATCTTTTTGCCTCTGCTGAAATTACATGAGGCATGTTAAAGTCCTTTGTACCACCGACACTAGAAACTGGTGTTACCAAATATTTTGTATAGGCTGACACCCACCTGATTGTAACAATTAACTAGTGTCACACTCTTGTAGCAAAAGAAATCACACGTAATCAAATGGCTATACTAAATGCACCTTCACAGTAGTGAAGGTTCAGAGGAAGAGAGTAGCTGGTTTGTAGGTGGCAGCTGACATAAGAACCCCAAGTATTACATATTATTATGCATTGAGTATACAAACATCTAGCTTTGCCTTCTATCCCCCCCCTCCCTTTTTTTCCCTTTTTTTTTTTTCTTAAAGTAGTAAGACCCAGCAATGCACCTCTGGGTTTGATCCTACCGAGTGCATGGTAAACAGGGTGCAGCACCACCAGGTAAATTAACTCCTATTAATTAAATCCATTACAAGCAGCAGGAAAAAAAAAGGAAATATAGTCTTTTTTTCTTTTTTTTTTTTTCAGTTGCCTCAACAGTTCAGAACATCATGACCTACCAAAACAACACAGCGGCCCTGCTGCAGGGTGGAGGAAATATGCCTTGCAGGGGCTGGAGGAAGACAATGTCACACATGCAGCAAACACACACACACACGGAGAAATGCATGATATGTTCAAAGCCAACATATTGATCCTCGGTAACCAATGCTACAGCACGCTGTCTGCCAAGTGCTCAATCCTGTATTAGTTCTAGCTAATGGCCCAGCTGCAGGGGCAGAGATGCCTGCCAGTAAACCCATAAGCTCATACGACAGCGCGATTTACCGAGATGGGAGATGATTGCTTGAGTTCAACAGATCTTTGCTGTATTTACAGCAAAACAACCAACAAGACTTTTGCCCCGTATACAACTGACTCTGTGCAGGTCTTCAAGCCAGTTTTGAGGTTCAGAGCAGGAACTTGACCATATATAAGCAACAGATAAAAACTTTTGAGTTTGCGTGCTGTGGAAAAAAATAGATTTAAATACGTTTTTATATATGCACAAAAATGAATCATTATTTTAAAAAAGATTCATTTATATTAAAGCATTCACTTTTTAAAAAGGTTTTCACAGTTACACATACGGAAACATCTATTCCAGCCTACACACAAAAAGGTGTTTAAGTACCTTGATCACTCTGAGCTTTCACCTCAAAAAGATGCGTATGACAAGCAGAAGAAAAATAATTGCCCAGGTAATGTTTAGAGTCATACAGGTACATTTGAAGGTCCATCCCTGTCCTTAAACTCCATTTCTAAATGCATCCAAGTGTTCTGATAAAAATCAGCCCTCAATGTGAAATAGGAAGTGAATGTATTTTTGCTCCATTTCAGCCTTATCTCCAAAGGTCATCTCTCCCCCCAACACATTTTGCTTACAACAGAAGAGACTCTATTTTCCATGATGTTGCCTGAGTAAATTGCGTGAGTCAAATTAATTTGTGTGTCCGTTTTCCACAAAATGTTTTCCAAAGCCTAGAGCTCTGTACAAGAGAGTATGTATAAGTTAATTGTCTTCAGAAGGAAATTATGCGAATATTGAAACTGGGAACTCCATATGCAAACTTTAGCATTAAAGAGCAGAACAGAATGCAGAGCATAAGCCTACAGGTGGAAATATAATTTACTACAAATGGCTTTGTATCTCATGCAGAAAAGTTGCATTTGTCACTTCTTCAACTTATACTCTACTGAATAGAAATGGAGTTACAGGATATTGCTCATTGGACTTGTGGCAGGGAAGAAATCAGTGATATTTCTAACCTCAATTGATCAGGCTTTAATTCTAATTTCTAAGTCAAGTTCTGCTTTCCAATTTTACAACCAACCTTGGAGAAACAGGGTTTTTAAGCCTGACTATCTAGTTCCAGCGACACTCAAACACCCATTTCTAGGACATGGCAATCTTTGCTGCTTTTTCCTGTCCAGAACACTCACAAGGCTGTACAAAATAATGCTCTGTACCAACACATTACACAGTGATAAGGTCATGAAGTCCAGAATTTGTTGGCTATATCTTATCAAGTATCATTCAGGAATCAGCCTATATTAGCCACCTTCTCAAAAATACTCCAGAATTTTAAAAGAAACAGCAAAGCTACAAGGGAATGAAGAAAAATCATCTCCTTTGGACAAATGCAATAGACTCATATTCTCTTCCAGGGCCTTGAGCAAAGTCATAATTTACTTTAGTATCCTTTGCTCAACCACCAATGCATGTGTGAAACAAGCTCTTGAAAACACCTTTCTCTTGGGAAACTAATCTGTCATCAAAACATGGTGTAGCTTCAAGGTAAGGCAGGGTGAAACCGAATAAACAAATGGAGTTCTTTAGTCTAATTTACCCTATGGCACCCTCCTCCTTCACTCAAAGGCATCTCTCTCAGTTTCACGCAGAGGCTGCTATATCAAAGAGCACATACACATGCTACCAAACTAAGCCTACAGCAATTCTTGGAGCAGCAGAAGGAAGATGCAAGACTGTGATTCAGTCTCCTGTCTGGTGATGTGTTAGCTGAGCCAGCCGTTTTTTGTTCCAGGTACTCTCTGTTTCCAAACACTGAATTAGATTTCAAACACTTCCAACAGCAGTCAAGTAAGATATGCTGATGAGGCATTTCTATGAGCATCCCTAATTTGCTACGGACCTAGAGTGTTCTTGACCACATGCAGAGAACAAAAGAAGCTATCAACCCTGTCCAGAGCACATGATCATCTAAAGAGAGCTTTAAACATGTTAAACAGGAGACCAGAACTTACTCCCTAGAAAGGCACATACTAGAAAACAAATTCCCTGCCACTAATGTGACTACCAGAAACGAAATTGTGAAAAGCTCACCAACCCAATGACACCTTGATGTCCAACTACAAGTAATGAACACCGACAGAGCTGAGATGTCTGCCTGGAAGCTACCTTCTAACCCAGATGACAGCAACAGAAAAAATACATTCAAGAGCTTGGCATCTGAGTCTTGCAGCTGTCAGAGCACAGAGGGCCACAGGTGTTACTTCCAACCATGAAACCCACTAGGGAGGGAGAAGGCAAATGAGAGCACAAACGCTACCAGCAAAACAGGGAGTACAGGGCAGACGTGAAAATCCTTCAACTGCCAACATAGTGGCATAGATACCTTCTGACTTGTATTTACATTGTGACATAGAAATAGCAATCAAATTGGTAATTTTAACCTGTTGAGCATGTGCCTTTAATGCGAAGAGTCTTAAAAATAAGAGCTGGGGGCAAGGTGTAAATTTACATATATATATATATATATATATTCAGAGCATTAAATGACTGAGTTTGCTCCTTTCCTCAGTGATTGCTCAGTGATGTGGAGACGTACCCATTTCTATCCATTTTTCTTCTTGCCCTGTTTAGGCCCTCTCCTTTCATCCCTGTGGTCAGCTGTCATTTCTCATTATGCGAGCCATCCATGCGGGATGCTACTTCCCCAAGTGTCACCCTTACAACTGTACTCATGTCCTCTATAGTGCTATGTAAATATCCACAGGAAAACTAGTAATATTAGAGGTGACTCTGAAAAGGCCAAGGAACTCACATCAACTTTGTGTAGTTACAGAATTAGGGTAATGAATCATTTGCAGCATTCACAGCAGAAGAAAGGTCACTCCCCGTGAACCCAAGTAAAGTCATTCCCTCCCTTTTCCTTTCCTCCCTCCAAAATACACCTGTGCACAAGGTGGAAAGTTTCAGCAGCAGAATACTGGGAAAGTCATTACAATGGCGCAGTTCTGCAGCACACAGAAATCAATCAGACAGACTTGCTATTGCAGCCAAAGGCAGATGCGGGTCTCAGCTACCCTCCTATAAGCCGCTTACTCACTCCACGAGTGGAATCCACCATTATCTCACCTCTATGCATATTTTAATTCCCCCCTTTTAAAAATAGAAATTAGCATAAGAGAGCAGTAAAAGACAGTATTCCTCATGAAGAATACCTTAATAGCAATAGAATGCATTACTTCCATCTCATGGAATTTCAATTTTAAAAAAATTCCTTGCTTTTCCTACAATATACTAAATACGGATTTCTTTAAAAAAAATTATCAAATCCAAATGTTTTGACGGCCAGCTCCCCCTCTTCCATTTGTTCCCTTTATTTACAAATACATCTATAATAATCAAGTATATACATAATACTAACAGACTTGATTCCTTAATCCACACAAATTCTGAAAAACTAGCTAAATCCTTTCCTGTTATTTCCTTCCCAGCTTTAAACAAAAAAGCAAAAACAAAAACAACACAAAAGAAACACATTTGGCCCAAACAAAACAGTTGGACCTAAATTCTTCCATGCAGTCTTTTGAAAAATGCAAAAAATCAGTTGCTGTGTAACCACAACGGTTAGATCACAGATAGTCTTTTAGATATATGAAATGGGCATGGTTTAACTGCCTTAGTTTTTAACTATGGCATATTCAAACTATTAGGGTGGACAACAGATCTGTGTGAGCCCTTACAAGTGTAAAAACTAAAATATGGATTAATCTCATGCAGAATTTTCTAGGGCTACATAAAAGAGACAAATTCCCCTAACAGCCTTTACATTACAACTGGTCTCCAAGTCCATTTATCCCAAAGCTTTTCCATTTAGTAGTCACAGTTTGAAACTTAAAATCTGTGAGAATGAGTATCTAGATGATTTATTCAAACTGAAAATCTGATGCTGATGTTTAGCACACAGTTATTATCTAGCTACTAATGAGAGGATTTACCAGGGTGATGCCAACTTAATGTGGTGGTATGCACAGGGTCCACACTGCCATAGCTGCCAATAACACAGAAGTTCAAATACCAGCCCAAGAACCCATGACTGTGAAGTTCACTAGGCATCAAAAAGGTCGGTAGCAACTAATGATTAAAAATATTTTCATGGCACTGCTGGTATGTATGTTTCTATACTTCTGAAGTACTAGTACTTCAGAAGATACAGATGTCTGTAGCATGTAAGAGATTTACAAACACTGTTTCCATTACCAATGGAATTTACACATTCAACTCATTTGGGCATTTTGTTACCTAACCTGTCACCAGTTTGCAGCTAACAGTGCCGAAATACCTTAATAATGAGTCGACTTTGTCAATTTGCATCACACAGCCCAGCTTCACTGTACGGACAAACTATTTTCATGGTACTATGTTACAGTTAGCATTACATGGGCTTCTGAAAGTATGATGACCTGAGAGAGACCTGCAACATTAAAGAAAACCATTTCCAGCTTTCAAAACAGAAGGAAAAAAATCCCTGGAAAAAAGGTATTGTTGTCGGCTTCGTTAATGCCCGTCTTGGGATAACAGACTGGCTTTCATTAAAGTCACAAAAAAGTCTATTACTTCTCCTGTCTTCATTCTCCGCCCCCAACCCCAAGTTCCCATTACAGACTACAGCACAAATTTTCCCAGATCTGATGCCTGACAATGAAATGGAGAGACTATTAAAGAATTGTATCCAGTCATCATCCCAACTCTCATTACAAGTTAGATATAACCTGCAACTTGCAAAGCCTCCTATTTTCAATGACTATGAACAATGGACTAAACGGAGTTCATTATCAACTTCTATTACCAGCTTTTTCCAAAGCTATAATATATTCTGCTTTGTCCAACAACTTCCAGTGAGATAAACAGAGAGGTCTGACCTATGCAGGCATCAGTTTTGCAAAAGTCAGAGGGGCAATTTAGAAAAATGGGGAATGCTAGGAAATGTCAAGGTAGGGCTGTCCGAGGGAGGACATGACTCAAACCTACAGATTTCCAAACACTTGCTACAATTATTCATGACCATCTAAAAATGTAAGTGGTAAAATATGGCGGTCCCTTTACAACCTATTAAGTTCCACCTTACTGCAATGAATATTTTTTCCCGAAGAGACCATGTATATTTGAAAGTAAGGTCAGGTGCTTTTCTTCCCATCCCAATGCCGCATCGCCGCATTGAAATGAGGAAGCTGCTCAGCTTCACTGCGGTGGAGCCTCAAGGTGGCAGTCACCGTGAAATGAGGCTGCCCCAGTCTTTCTTGAGAGAGCATCTACCAAAACACTCCAAAGGAAATATGGTGTTTATATCCTGTTACCCCATCTCTGCCGTGTTTTTATGACAATGGTGAGGACGCTGCTGCCTGTCACTGTTAGAGTTCCCCTGAGGCATTTGAGACATCTGCATGGGATCAGATATAAACGTTATCCTAGGAGTTAGTAGCTATACCCAGGAATGCAGCGTTAGGAAAACAAATATCAAATCACCATTACCTAAATAAACGCCCTGAGAAAGTAGGATTTCTTGCAGAAAATTCATAATTTATGTGACTGACTGTTAATTATATTTTAGAGATTGTTATGTTCATGAATAATAACTAACCTAATGTGGGCTTCTCATAATAAATGTTTTAAAATGTGGTGATTTTCTAGGAAATGTACCTTCTGTTTCATAAGGCTACGAGCTTAGATATAGCTCTATTAATTCATTAATATGTAACTAAGGCTTCAGTGAAACATTACCATGTTAATTAAGTATTAGGTACTTCAAGGTGCCAAGTCCCTTCAATGGAACAGTTCCTCAAATTCCGAAAGAGCAAAATAGCTTTGTGGTATCACCCTAACATTCATATGGGAAGCCTTTCACAAAGTATCCGTGAATTATGTCTCAGGAAAGAAGGGATGCTGCCAGCAAGAAGTCAGAACACATTAATTTGTAAGGATAAGGACCAAAAGGAATAAAATTTGAACCCAATAATAAAAATAGGAATTCACCTTAAAATAAATCTTGTTTGGAAACCTTGGTCAGCTCAGATTAACGCTTTTCCTCTTCAGTGTCTGGATTAAACAAACACAAAACTCAATCAAACAGATCTCAGTCAAGCTAAGATTTGATGTGCCACTAAAATAGCACTGAAGCAGCCACCCGTCCTACCTGAAACATATTGAAGGGCCTCATGTAAGCCAAATTCTCTAGTCTAACAAGAAAAAAATAGTACAACATTAATGTTGCAATTTATAGGATACCTGACTGCTGCTATATGGCAACATAGGATACTGCACATTTCAAAAACACTGTTAGAAATATTATGCAATCAGTCTAGACACCAATGTTTAATTCTTTTCCCTCCATTTGTTTTCATGATGGCATATATACATCATAAAACATGGGGTGAAATTCACAACTGGGGTTAATGCAGCTGTTTAGTTTTACACTTGCCTGACAGAAAGGAACGGGTTTCAGATGAAGAATTATGAGAGGTGTAAATTGAATTGCACTGTAAAAACCCTTAGATGCCATATTTTAAGTACTCTATTATTTTAAAAAGCGGGAGCATTGTTGTAAGTTGTACAGGTGAGTAGTTCATGCAATTTAAAGATTACAATAACTGAAAAAGAGTCTCACCCCTTAAGGAAAAGTGGAACACTGAACTATTAGCTTCCATAAAACGTGCTTGGGGGGGGGTGTTGAAAAAGAAGTAATAAAAACACTACACTTAAAAAAAAAAAAGATTATGAATGTACAACAGAGATAATAGTTTGCATTTGGGTAACCTTGGGTAAGATCTAATCTAGTTAAGTGACACAGATGGGTTTTTTGTTCACTCATGTGTAGGTAATTATTCTTCCATGTAGCCATTTATTTTAAGGGATGCTGCACAAGCCAGCCACTCTGGAAGTTTATCTCTCCCTAAAAACTTTCCATTTTATTTCCTGACAGAAAATAACCTTAACTAACAAAGTTTAATTTCCTTGATGACGTGCACTCAATTAAGAACTATGTTACTAGATAGGATGAATATAATACCAAAAAAAGTTATTAAGCCACTATAAAGTGAAACTTACAGCAACTGACTCATTTTTCCTTATCATGGAATTTGATTAAATACCAATTATGGTCAAATACTGCATTTACTCAAGTTGTATGTGAGCTTTGTTACTTGAATAAGATCAGGACAACACCTCGAATGCTACTTGGATCTTAAAAATAAAATTCTGTGTTCATCTAAAAGCCCATTTACTACTGTGCTCCAGATTTTTAGGAATCTGAAAATGTGCCCAGTGTTTTGAAGCTGTAGAGGAGCCTCTTCTCGCTTCAAGCTTGGGTAGCTGTTTTAGCTTTTGTGTATGCCTGCTGTATTTGCTGAAGATAAACAACCCTCTAGTCTGACTTTGTCTTTATGAGCCATGACTAAACACTATGCTCAGTTTCAATTTACCAAATGAAGGCCCTAAAAATGCATTTTTCAAATGAGTTTTTTTCCTTGTTAGCATTTCCCTTTGTATTCTGGTGTGAGTGAAATTCATCAACTAAAAGACTTCTAAACTGTATAAGCCCAGGTAATGAGGCACATGGTGGGGGGGAGAAGATGAAACGTAGGCAAAAGCACACATTAGGTACCATATAATGTCCGGGAGAGCGTTCAGGTGCTCTCAGTGTTGAAGGACCTACTGGGATGTAGCGAGGCTTCACCATGACACCATATGGTCAGACTGCAAAAGCTATTCCATTCAGACCACTGCAATTCTTAAAATGAAGACCAAAGGCTGCCATAAGGTTTTCTAGATTACAGATTAACCGCCAGTTTCCAGCCTGCAAATCGAGCACATTTCGCTAAGCGAAATCAGGGCTGGTCTAACTTGCTAACTCTCCGTACCCGTAGGTTTCGTTATGAAACTTGCATTTAACTAAAGCCACATCCACAATTGCTCTTGTTTGTTTGTTTGTTTGGCATCCGCTATAAACAACACAATATTTAGTTTGCAACAGCCCAAATCTGTGATGTTTCATTTTTTTCTCACACAAGACAGGGGAAAAAATATTTCCATTTGATATGAAATGTTCCACGTGATCAAATATAAAATATAAGGACAGCTTTGAATGTAATCATCTGGATGGAGGAAACTGTCATACACAACATCATAGAAGTATATTATTTCTGATCATTTCTCCTCTCTAAATGTCCGCTAAACATTTAACAACATGACAAGCATCTTATTACCTATATACAGAAAATGCTTCCAAGCAACCTCTTGGCCTCTCTGATGAGAAGCCTTGAAAGAGCTCGTAAACCCCAGACTACCTGGATTCACCTCAGGCATGGGAGATTATCAGGAAACCTATAGCCATTCACTACCCCCACAGACCCTGCAGGCATCACAGCTGGGATTTGGGTTAAGGAATGATTTTGAAGTTATTAAAGTCAATAAAAGGTTCTATTTTGTATCTGCTTTTTCCAAACTATAGAACCTTCTCCACGTTAAACAATATCTCAAATTCACCATGTTTTAATGAATCCATAATGCACTGTGAATATACTGACACTCACAGTCCAAGCTCTTTTAAGTAATTACTAACTACCTGCACGTCAAAATCGCTTTACATGCAACACAAAAGGCAGTGGAAAGGCCGTTACTTTTGAGGTGAGACACAGTAACAAAGCTGGTAGGAAAATTAGTAAAAAAAAAAATAATCTTTCCAGTCATGGGAAAGTTTTAATAAGGTTTTTTTTTGCCAAATCCAAAAGCTTTACACTTGTACTTTTCCCTTATGATCTCTCCTCCCACACTCCTTCCCCTCTCAAGTGCTCTGCTGCCTTTATGTTCCCATTCTCTCTCTTTGCTCCCAAGTGTCTGTCCTTTATTACCTCTTGGTCCTTACTCAATTTCTCATTTCTCACCAGCTATCATCTCTACAGAAGTCTTTCCTTCACCAGATGAGCTTTCCAATACATAGTTCTATAAGCTGGGTTTCTCCAGCACCTCCCTGGGGGAAACCTGCCTACACCTTAAACTAAGCACAGACAAACTGAAATTTTTATGTAACCTGCAATGGGGGTTGTTATGATACCATGCCTCCTTTTTACTTCTTGTAACGTAGTTCCACAAAAGCAAACCCAGAGAAGAGACATTAAGATTTTTCTATAAACTAGAATTCAAAAATGCAAGAAATATCTTTGTCCGAATCAACCAGGATAGCGGTTTTGCTCAGCTCACAGATTCCCACGCCGCCACATAGACTCCTACAAGTTTCCATTTAGCATTCCCCGCAGGCACAAAGGACAGAGTGTGCTGGACTCTTTGCAGGACCAGAAACAAACTCCATTATAACTGACCAGAGTTTTGCAAGACAGAAAACACCTGCACGAAGATCTGAAATCCCCAGGACCTAGACAATTAACACATACGATTAATATTAACATGGACACTTGTACATCTTAAGTAGTATTTGTTTCTTTTTATACTGAATTTCAAGGAGAGACTTAATATTTGAACATTCACCCATAGAGGATCCTTTAAGTATAATACTTCCTATGTGGAATTTGTTTACCATGAGGAACTCATTTATTTCAGGGTAGAATAGTTGATAGCTTCCAAAAACAAATAGAATTTCTGACTTAATAAAGAGATTATGTATCTATCGGATTTATGAGGCCATAGAAAATATTAAACCCATGAGAACTTAACTCCAGTGGTTCCTAAGTGTTATTTCCAACCGCTAAGTTAATGTCTTATGGTATCATTATGCAACTTTTTCAATCCCATTGGAGAATTTCATCTGTTCTCACTTCTTGAATAAATAGCCTGAAACGATGTACTCCCAAACGGTTCTGGCTGAAAATCTTATGACACCCTGTTGAGAATCATAGTTAGATTATTATTTCTTGCAAATACAAATATTTGCTTCTCAAAACATCCAAGGATGCCACATTACTGAACAGTTATTTCTTATCCATCTTTCAGCTACTTTATTAAACCTTTAAGAAGTTATTTTCAAAAGATAGACAACTGAAAATGAAGTATTACCAGCCATCTTACCATTAAGCTTAAACTTTACGAAGAGCACACAGGGATGATTAGTTAGTCTTTACTTAGCATGTGACTGACAGTTTTTCAGTATTTGTATCATGTCATAGTGCGCGAACGCAATGAGGATTTCCACAATATAGGAGGTGCCTTCTTAGGGCAGTGCCACTGGTCATGCTACTAACTCTTTACCTTACTGCACTGGGAAATGCTCCATTTTGGAAAGATGCACACAGTTAAAAAGAAAATAAATAAATAAATTAAAACAAACTAAAACTCGGACTCGGCTTATAGAGAGACCTTCAGTCAGCAAGAGAGTTTCTTTCTTTTAACTCCTGACAGCTTTTCTGCCCCCCAGAATAGATGCTAGCAGATCAGTGCTTAAAAATGGATCGTTCTTTCTGCTGGACCCTTTGAAATTTGAGGGCTTGTGTGACTGTAACACCCAGCTTGAATCTACCCTCAACAACAGTGAATCCATGCCTGGGAATCTTGGTATCTCAACTACAGAACCTAAGTGCCACAGGCTGAGAAACTCTTGTTGCCAGTGAACGGAAAGTAAACTCAGCAGCTGTTGTAACAGCGTATCAACAGCATTAAACAACTGAAGGTTTTGGTGCAAAAATCTTAGCCTGAATGTCCAGCAATGGGAAGTATTCAAGCTTATGTACTGAGGCATTTTTCAAACAAAGGTCAAGTTCCTAATCAGAAGTCTCAATATTGGATCACAGAATAATCTTGGTCAGAGATGACTTCAGAAGGACCTCTAGTTCAACTCCCTGCTCAGAGCAGCATCATTGAGATCATTGCTCACAGCCTTGTCCAGTGAAATTATGCGTATTGACAAGGATGGAGATGCTAAAAAAACCTCAAGGTACACCGCTCTGTTTGACCACCCTCATGATTTTCCTATCTAACTAGAAGTTCCCATGTTCTATCTTGTGTCCATTCCCTCTCGTCCTTTCACCGTGCACCTCTGAGGAGAATACGGCTGTCTTCTCCACGCCTTTCTATTAGGTTGCTGTAGATACCAGTAACATCTCCCCTTCACCTTCTCTGCATGATACCGTGTTCATCAGGACTTCCGCATCTTCTATAAATGTATTCTCTACTGAGTCACAAGTCTGCATGCTGCATGTGGTTTTCTCATCCTAGACAAAGGTTCTGAAGCAAGTGCTCTAAAACAGATCACAGCACCAAAACCATCATCACTGCCCCATTGGCCTCCTTACATTTCCTCTTACCGAGAGGGCATTTACACTAGCTTCAGTCACAGAGAACAATGAAACAACTAGAGTGAATAAAAGGACACAGAGGAAAGAGCAAGAGATAAATAACAAATCAGAATCATTTGCACAGGTGTTAGCTCAGCACTATTTCATAGAATCATAGAATGGTTTAGGTTGGAAGGGACCTTGAAGATCATGGAGTTCCAACCCCCCTGCCATGGGCAGGGACACCTCCCACTGGAGGAGTTTTATTTAACTCTTTTGTATTTTAAATTGTGAGATTTTTTAACTTAGACATGGTTCCTTTGTAGCTTTGTATTGCATCCATCAAGACCATGATGTCATAGCCTTGGGTTATTTTTATGTTATAAATAAATTGAAGATAAACACTGAATATAATGGGTCCTCGTTTGAGAAAGTTTTATGCTGTTTTGACATTCAATCACTCCCGTTAAAGGCACGTGCTGTGTTTCTTCTCCTAGCAAACTTCCCACCCTGGGCAACACTGAAAGACAAGCACAGAGCACCACTTTTAGTCCAAATCTAGGAAAAAAAAAAAAAAAAAATTGGTGCATTAACCTGCAGAATAATAAAATGTCTATTGTATATATGGCAAATTAATTTTTACTGCTGTTAAGTCAATGGGATCTTGAAGCTGACTTCTGATGATATAAAATTTCCATCCAGTACCTTATCCATCGCCGCTTACTGCAACAGCTGTCTGCAGTTCCCTATCATCTCCCTGGAACTGTATGCTCAGTTCTGGTCGGGACAAAGATTACAAACTACCAAGAAAATTTTAATTGAAACTAACTTTTTTTCTTGCAATTGCTGAAGTAAATGTATGTTGAAGATCAAAAACATTGAAAGAATCATCTTCCTGATAAAAGCATTGTGTTTATATCTAGAATATTCATGTTATAATGCAAGAGCGAAAAGTTTACTCTCTGTAATAATATGCCCTTGTCAATCTGTTGTCCTTGAAGACTTTTGTGCATCTTTTCCAAGAAAAATTTCCACTGAGAAAACAGAATGCATTAGCATCTCACTAGCAAAACTTTCCCACTATTTCAGCTTTCTACATGTTCATTTGAAGGCAAATACTACTTTCTTATGGTAAACTTCCCATAGCATGCAGCATTTTGCAAAAGATGGACAGGGCACCACTCCCCATACAGTGGATCCTTCCTTTAACCTTCTTTTTTTAGTTTGCACGATTTCAGCATATTTGCTGAAGTGAAACTAAGTGGGAATAAATGGGAGGAACACCCCATTGTGACTGGTCCAGATGCTCCGTGAATCCTTGGCATAGGCTATCTCAAGAGAGGGTATTTTAAAGACCCAAAAGGGTATGGGTGGGCTTTTGGTATAGCAGCTGTAGAGACTGAGGATGTTACACAGCTGTCTACCTTACCCGGTCTTTCAGATGAACCTTCTGTTGTGGGACGGCTGAGGGTTAAAGATCAGCAGGTGCCAATTGCTACTGCCACAGTGCATCAATGACAGTATCGCACCAACCGAGACTCCCTGGTCCCCGTCCATAACCTGATTCGATGGCTGGAGAGCCAAGGAGTGATCAGCAAGACTCGCTCACCCTTTAACAGCCCTATATGGCCAGTGCGAAAGTCTGATGGGGACTGGAGACAGTAGACTATCGTGGCCTGAATGAAGTCACAACACCACTGAGTGCTGCTGTGCCAGACATGCTACAACTTCAGTATGAACTGACGTCAAAGGCAGCCAAATGGTATGCTACAACTGCCATTGATAACGCTTTTTTCTCTATTCCTTTAGCAGCAGAGTGCAGGCCACAGTTTGCTTTCACCTGGAGGGGTGTCCTGTACACCCGGAATCAACTGCCCCAGATGGACATTAGAAAAGAATCATTGTTATGTGAGCTAATACAGAAAAACTTAAGAAGAGATACAGAAATTCCTCATTAATTAAGATACTTTAAGAATGAGATAGAAATAACTTGATAATGCTTACTGGTCTGTAGTTTGCAAAGAATCACTCTAGAGGATTTTAGCAATTTTTATTTTTTACTTTAAAAAAATCCAAACAAACAGTCAACTAATATGGGCAAACCCTAATGAGGTCCATTCCTGAGATGGTAACTGTTGTCA
Source organism: Charadrius vociferus (assembly GCF_000708025.1). Taxonomy (NCBI): domain Eukaryota; kingdom Metazoa; phylum Chordata; class Aves; order Charadriiformes; family Charadriidae; genus Charadrius; species Charadrius vociferus. The sequence goes on from NW_009649308.1 coordinate 6,913,932, forward strand.
CAGTTTACTCTGAAGTAGAAAACATGACATTCTTCCCCCTTAAGTACCATGCCCAGTTGTGCTATGACTAACATAAAGGTGATTTACATCATTGTTTTCAATGAAAACAACTTTTGTTCACTTATACAGTCAATCTGAGTAATACTAATAACAAGCATTGGATTCTTCTTGCAACAAGTGGTAAGAAAAAGTACAAAATCAGATATATTCTGCTTTCATATTAGTTTGTTTTTTTTCCCCAAGAAAATATTATTCAAGAGGTGGGTTTGGCTTTTTTTGGTGGGTTTTTGGTTTTGGTTGGTTATGGAGTTTTTTTGGTTTGATGTGGTTTGTTGGTTGGTTAGTGTTTGTTTTTTGGGGGAAGAGAGGGTTGTTGGGGTTTTTTTTTGGTTGGTTGGTTTGGGGTTTTTTTGGGGGGGTGTTTTGTTGGGTTTTTTTTGTTTTGGTTTGGATTGTTTTTGTTTTTTGTTTGTTTTGGTGTTTTTTGTTTTGGTTTGGGGTTGGTGGGGTTTTGTTGTTGTTGTTGGGGTTTTTTGTTGTTTTTTGTTTGGTGGTTGTTTTTTTTTTTTTACATTCCATGGAACAAAGTGTCATTATTTATAACTTGCAAGCTTGACTCCTGCTAATATTGATCTAGTCATGATTTTTTTGTTACACCATGAAAAGTCTCCATTGCAGATGACTGTCAGGAATACAGTAATTTCCTTCTCTGAAGCTAACAAGGTTACATGCCATTGTTACTTCAAGATGATATAAATCATAATAGTCCTCATTTTTTTCAAATTATTTCATATTTAAAAGTTTCCTAATAATTCATCCCAGTCATGGAAAAATTACTGCTAGGAAGCAGATTTTCTAGGCCAGTTTTTTTTTACCTATGTCCATATGCCTGATTCCATTTTGAAGATACCTAATTATATTTCTAAATTAACTTTGCATTTTAGCTAATTGATTGCATTCTGCATGCAAGCAGTGCAGTTTATGAACTGTTTAAATTTTAAATCTGTTGCTCCTCTGTTTTAAAATAAGGCATTGAAATTTCTTTTCTGTTATAGTCCTGAGGGTATCTTGGCATTTGCTTTGTAATCTATCTGCACACTACGTAAACATATTTTAAGCCTTTTACATCATTTCAAAATTGGGCAAAGGTGGTGTATTTTAAGTAGTAGCCACCACATATTCCACCACCTTCAGTTTTGATTTATTACTGTTATTGTCTACTTTAACAGATTTTGAGCTTGCAAACATGGTGCCAAACTCTGAAATATGCTGGTGCAAACAAATGATCAGCTGAAAGAATCCTGTTTAAAATGCTCTTCAATTTGGTGGAGAATTGACAGAGATCGAGACAAATTGGGAAAAAAGGAGTTTGCACTAAGCTGCAAAAAGAGATTTTAATGGGGGCGGGAGGGAAATGTTGTGGGGATGGTGGGAACAGAACAGGTGAACGTGAGAAGCTTAAGAAAAAAACAAAAGAGAAATTTGCAGAACTTGGTCTGCTAAAGGTGAAGTCAAATGAGAGACAGTCTGACTCCAGGCCCATACTGAATGTGTACCTTTTACAGAAAACTCAGAGACCAACTTTCTTTAGAATAAACATATGCCACCCTAAATGTCATTCATTCACTTCTGATTATAAAACTGAAAACTACAATAATACCTGAAAAATACACCAGGAAACAGGACTGAGCACAAACTCAATAAAAGCTTTCAGGAAGGCAGACCCGTGCAGTCACCAGTAAGCTGTCTGGTTACAGCCACACAGCTGACTACTGCCCCACGGGTTTTCAGACAAAACACGTTGCTTATCAGTAGAAAACATTAGGATTGGATATTACATTTGACTGCAATGCAAAAATACATGGCTAACACAAAGCACTGGACTACATGTACAGGTCTACTGGAGAGAAAGACAAGAAAACAATACTGCATTCATTGATCCCCACTCGGCAGTGTGGGGTCAGAGACTCATATTTTGTTTTATGAACTGATTACAGCACTTGTGCTTTTAATTTTTTGGCATTAAGATTTCATAAGAACTTTAATGTTGAGTTACTGCACATTTACAATAGCCACACTGATCCAATCGACCATGATGACTCTAAAAGCCTTTTAACACACTATATGGACTATAAACTAGCCTTGACAAAGGAGCCTTTAGAGACTCTCCAACGTAGTAATGTAAGCTTTAATAGGGTTTGTTGTTAATTCTTTATGGCAGCCTGAAAGTCCATCAGGTGTTTCTTTTTGCTAAATGTTGCTAAACTTCAGAGGTAGTAAGAAGCTGTGTGACCAGGGTAAGGTGTGGCCTTTTGCAGTCAGCTTTGAAACTCCTCACAGTTGCTTTACCTCAGATCACCTCAGTTTCAGTTGAATTTCCAGCTGTATAGGATATAAAATAGCTTTCCAGCTTTCAGGATATAAAATAACAAGCCATAAACCAAGATGGTCTATTCACAATCCTCAATAACGATGCATAATTTCACACACCCCCCCCCAATTTTTGCCTCTAACCAGAAGCAACCAATTCATAAGCAACTTCTGATTTTCTTGAGTGTATTCATATCTCATCTTGCTTCACAGCTAATAATAGCAAGAAATTTTTAACTGCTCAAAATTCATAGTAAGAGAGTTCATTCTAATTGGAGATTCAGCTCACATGGTATTATTTCTCCTCCCAAGCTGGATTAATGTAATTCTTTAATTCAATGCGCAAATACATACATTTAACGCAGGCGATTTCAACTTTTTTTTTTTTTAATATTTGCTACAGTTTATTTTTCTTCGACTTTTATTCTTGCTTTCCACACACATGGTCTTACATAGAGGAAAAAGTCTTTCTTTTTTTCTTATTTTACAATGTAAACAATACACATAGATTAAAACTAGTGGTAGTAATAGCAATCAACTCATTTCTGTAATTTGCACTTTGACAAAAAGATTTCTTAAGAAGATGTCACAAACCAAGTTTGATATGTTTCAGATTTTATTACTAATATATAGAGAGCAGTCTAGGCAATTCTCAAGGAAACTAAAAGGGAGGACTGAAAAAAGGCAAATGTAACACCTTTAGTACTTAATACCCAATCACTTAACAAGGAGGCTGATGCATCAATCAAAAGCTCAAAGCTGCTCTGTGTAAACACACCATCTAATAAAAAATGGACAGTCCCACCACTTCATTCAGGGCATATAGGCTTCATCATAATTCATGACATGATCCTTTAATTCCCGAGTCCACTTCAGTGGATGACTTCACCTACGTCACCTTCATCAGCCTGAAGGTTAAGACTGTTTACAAGAACCCTGCCCATGGTAAACTACTGTGAGAGAATTTGTTTCACCCAGATAATTCATACCACAGTAATGCTAATAAAATGCTAATCTCAGCAAAACCTTTCTTTGGCAAGAAAAAGAATGGAACAGAAACAAAGAGCACCCCTCTTTGTGTTTCCTACCACCCTACAGACCATCACAATTCACACAGAATTCCCGCATGTACATATTATAACATAGTAATATCAGAATATAGTGTAAGAAATAAGCCAGTGTACTTTAGCTTACAGAAAAAAAAAAAAAATAGTATCCTAGTTTTCTCTAAAGTTGACAAAGAGGATAGTTCTGCCCCCAAATCATAATTCTCCTCTTCATCCATATACTTTTTTCGTTTAAAAAAAGGTATGTTTCATTAAGTATCCAACAGTGTAAGAAATGTACTAGCAACATTACAAGTACAAAATTTGTTTGTAAATGGGATTGGGAAAGGCAACTCAAAGACAAGTGGAAAGGTGAAGAGTTGAAATATCTGCTGGAGTCTTGTTTATTTAGATTAGCAACTGATTACCACTTGCCCACATCAATTGCAATCAACAGTATTTATATTTATCCTTGGCATTTCCTTCTGAGCTATCAATCAAAACATTTCTTTCTGGTTTCCATGTTAATGCCCGCTGCTGATCTCCAATATACGTACACTTAGTCCCTAATTCAACAACACTTAAACATGTATTATTTGAAGCAAGAAATAGTGAAATAATTTAGTGATATGGGTGAATTTATGTTCCTAACAAAAAGCTGATCCTTTCCTTTAAGGTTTCACAGAATCACAGAATCTCCTAGATTGGAGAAGACCTGTAAAATCATCTAGTCCAATCATTAACCTAACACTGACTAGCCCACCATTAAACCATGTCCCTAAGCACTATATATACATGACCCTTAAATACCTCCAGGGATGCCGACTCCACCACTGCCCTGGGTAACATGTTCCAGTGCTTGATGACCCTTTCAGTAAAGAAATTCTTCCTAATATCCAATCTAAATGTCCCCTGGCGCAACTTGAAGCCATTTCCTCTTATTCTGTCACCTGTTACTTGACAGAACAGGTCAACTCCCACCTCTGGGAGTTTAACTGAATGGAAGCTTTATTAAGGTCAAAATTGCTCCAAACATTTGAAAATTTACTTTTCCAGTAAGCCCCAATATTGAAAGACTATTATTCTGTATACAGCAGTGTATTATCAAACAAACCCCAAGTTCTTTCGTCTCCTTAAAATCATTTTTTAGCTCATAAAGCTTGAGCTATAGATCCATCAGCTTTTCATGCCAAGTTAAAAATGGTACATCTTTATGGCCATTCTTTAAAAGTGAAAAAGCTAATAGATGTTATTAGTTTCTATTTACTATAAAGTTTTAAACTACACACTCAACAGTTGATTCATTTCTCCTTTCTGGAAGATTTCTGGGGTTTTGGATGTCTGTTTTGTTTTTAAAATTCTGTAAGTACTCCCAACCGTTGTCCAAACTTGAGCATACCAGAACCTACCATCCTCAAAGATGGCAAAAACTGCTATTGTGTTTCCCAAATATAAGACGTTCCCCTTTTCATGCGAGCTGTAATAGAAAAGAACTGATGCAGTGTGGGGTAGACAGAAAGCTTTTTGAATGTCTACAACTTTAGGGCCTGTTCTTGCAGTCTTTGTACCATCAAGCATCCATGAGGTACTATAATGTCAAGAATGCTCTAGATGAGGCCAATAACTAAGTGAATGTTCTCTCTCTATTTAAGAAAGCTAGATTTCAGTTCCTCATATTTAGCTATTAAGAACGCCTGAGCATAAAATGTGTCGGTCTTTGGTTTAGTCATGTTTCACTGAGAATATCATATTCAAAACTCAAGCTCTTCGTTGCACAGAAGGCACACGGCATGCTTCTGCACCATACATACTATGGAAAACTCACAATGGCAAGGTTTCCATGTAAAGTCTCCTCATTATAAATTCACTCCTTCTACCTTTAAATCTGCGTATTTAGGAAAATAGGGAGCTTTAGTGAATATTGAGTCTAAGTGAAATAAAGGCATCCACACAATGTGGACTATTTTGCATATTTACCTCACGTCTCCGGGTACACAGGTAGACCATCTTTGAACAGTTCTTCCAAGTGAGTTGGAACACGCAAAGAAGTTTCCTTCTGATATTGTCAGAATTGTCCTAGAGCTCCTAATTTGTATGATATTCAGCTCCTGATAATACACTGAATTATTTTAAATACAAGCATACAGAACTTTCAAACTGATAGAAGTTTATGAATGACTTTTGAAAACTTAAAAGCCAGGCAAAGACTTTGCATTTAAATTGATTTTTTTGAAGGGTTTCCTGAAAAGGCCTATTTTCATCCCCATATTTAGTGATATCTAGCAGGATACCATAAAGCATGGGTAGCCCAGAATAGAATGACATTCATTTACATACAAATGAGCTCATTACTATTGAATTTTTTACCAGCTGTTGATTCAAAATTTGAAAGATGTTTTATGAATCTACATAAAATATTAAGCGATGGCCATTCCATTATAAGCATCCCTTATTAATTCTTTGTACTAGTTTTTATCTGCATTTTATTAACTGTCATTTCATATGTTGATTTTCATCAAAACCATCGCACGCCCAAATTTTAATCTATGTTAGGAAGTATTTCCAAGTGTAAAGCACATTGGATTGCCTAGTCGTGAGAAGTTTAAACTATGACATGACAAGCCAACAAAATATACACTCGTATTTTAATGGAACCAATATGCTACACTTCCTTTCAAGGAAATATGTATTCTACCCATCGCTTAAAGCGACATCAAATTTATGGGCAATCTCTGCAGAAACTTCCTTGAATAAACATTCACTTCAAAAGGATTAACATACATCTTTTCAGAAGCCAGTTCTTAATCAATATTCTGGTTGTCTTGCTTTGAAGCAGCAGGAACACTTATTTTTCATCTACTGTATAGCAGGTAATATGCTAGGCCCCCTTCATAAACCCTCACCTGGGTAACTCCAGGGAAGATTTAATTTACGCATACACAGAGAAATCTTTATCTAGTCATTAAGAATGACTTATGTACAGAATGACTTTGACTAGATTCACGTTATATTTCATGCACTCCCATACACGGTAACAGCATGAGCATACCCAAGGGACATGCTTTGACTGAGGAGAAGATCTACTAAGCAATATTTGCCAGAAGGACAGCACGCCTTCAGTGGTGCTGTCAACGCTCCCCTCTGCAGGTGGGCAATGGTAATTAAAGCAGCTTATTGATCATTTAACGTGGAAAACTTAAATTATCCAGCAAGAAGAAGAGATTCTATCCTAATGCAGCAACACAAATTCTGGATCATATGCAATAAGCAACCACTGTGTTGAAAACTACCCCTAAAGAAGTGAGGTCCTCCTAAGCAGAGTTAATCTAACTGAACTAGGACTACGATGCCTCCAAGAGCAAAAAGATGATGCCATGAATGAAATAGGAGGCAAAGGGAGACACATGCCTAACCCTGCTGCAAAATTAGTGCGCTTAATCAGAAGTACGCAGTCATGACCGGTAGCTCTTCACGTTACGGAGTTTTACATCCCAGAGGTACTAGATTTTGTTGCTCTACCACCTCAGAAAGCCCAGCTCCTCCTTTTGCCATACTTAGATCTGGCCCTTATGTCGCTCATTGGCAGGGATCTTCGTGTTGCCACTTTCAAGCTTGACAAAAGACAGAGAGCAGCCTCTCACCACTAGGAAGCACAATTTGTTTGAGTAGCAATTAGGCACACTCAGAATCAAAAGATGAACAATGCAGGACAAAAGAAAACAAAAAAGGCTTGGAGCTTGCCAAATCATGACTGAAAAATAGCCCAGATTGAGGGCCCAACCACAAAATTTCAGAGGAATTCCAAAAGGTGGTTTAGACACTGACACCATTCTTGCATGCCAGATTTTGATTCTCAAAGCTGCAGCAGTGTATCATCCTAGTTGGATATCCTTTGGACTATAAACTTCCCCATCACTGAGCATGAATTAATAATTTCTGAAGTGGTGGATTTTAGTTTAAACGTTGCAGCACATCACTGTTAACATTATAGCCTCTGAAACTGCAGATTGTGTACCAGTGTTCATGAGTTTCCTTCCTGCAGAGTTTTTGGAGGAAACAAGCATTCATGAACAAAGCTTTGCTAATTAGCTCGGAGCCTGCCTGTCTGAAGGGGCCATCAGAAATGAAAAATGAGAAGCAATCAGTGAGAGACTTCAAAACACAAGAAATTGGCAAGAAAAGCACAGCAAACCAAAACATAATTATATTCTAAATATTGCATCAGCTCTGAAATGAAAGATATATAAATACAGAAAAAAGCTTTAACAGAAATTACAAGCATAATTGCAAGGTATATAGAGCTGATTTACATATTCAGGAAAAAACCTTTTATATCTTTAATACATTGTTATTCTCAGGTACTAGTGGGTACGTATCTAGCTTTAATTTCAACACTTTTCATGAAGATCCAAGCTAGAAAACCATAGAGTGCATCAGCAAAAACTCACTTCAAATTCCATCTTATGCACTTAAAACATAGCTTATGCGAACTGTTTGTCATTGAGATCTCATATGCATCAAAATGTAACATTACACCAAGAGAGGTTGGTTCAGTGTTAAATCGAACATTTTGGAGGAGACGCAAAAAGATTTACCCCTGAAAAGCTACCACACAAAACACAACAAAAGTTGTCATCCTGATATCGCACTGAAATACTGATTCATCTTCATAACAACATAACTCCAAACCGATAAATTAAGAAAGGTATATAAAAAGTCCAGCTGTATAATTCATTAATAATGACATGTAATAGAGGAACCTGCTTTATTTCAGGAATTAATCAATTAAGTGATTACAAACTTAAGACTACTGCGGAAGCAAAACATGCAACAGTGATCCAGCATATCATATGGCCCTAATATACGTGCAATCATTCAGCTATATCCTGAACTGTTTCCGAGAAACTGTTTATATTTACATAAAATGCTAGGGTTATCCAGATACTTTCTAGACATACAGATTTTTCTATGGTGGTTTTTTTTTGGTTTTTTTTTTTTTTCTCCTGTGTTAAGTTTCTCACTAAAATTCAAAAACCAACAGAAGTATCTTTATCAGAAGATATTTGCTTATTTTCTGCCCAAACTACTCCCTTACG
>NW_009649308.1:6922490-6951262 GCF_000708025.1 Charadrius vociferus
TATATTTAACTTTCCAAAAACATTCTGTTTTGGCCAGGATTGTTGTCCTTGATGAATAAGACAGCTAAAAATTGGACTAGGGTTTGAGAGAAGACACTACTTCACTGTATCTTATACTTTAGAAATGTCTATACTCATTCCATGTAAATAGGCTGCATCAAGCCAGACATCCAAAATACTAAAAGAAACCATTGCTTTAAATTTTGAAGTTTCAAGGAGAGATAAAATAGATGTTAATTTCTCAGATTTGGATTCTTGAGTCACATGCAGACATTTTTTCAAGGATTTATTCAAAGCTTAACTAAGTCTTTAAACCTGTTCAAGTTTGACTCTGACTACTTGTTTGTCTGTGAGACTGCTGATAATTTTCTAGAAGTTATCAAGGTCTGTTGCATAAACTTCTCAATGGAGCTGGAAAATCCATACTATTAACATGATAGAACATAAAAACTTTGAAATATAAATGGATTGGGAATAGACAGAAGCAGGAAGTATTTAATACAAACCATACACCTACTTCACATAGAAAATGGCTCATAACGTAGAAACTACTAAGAGATTGGAGGGATTCCCCCCAATTATATGGAAGTAAGGAAATTCAGAGCTCATTGTGTACTGTAGAGTTTATGCACCATGTGCATTTTTATATTTACAATTGTCCGGCTTCTGGCATCTTTTATTTCAGAGTCATTGTCAGTTCTCCTGAGGAGCACAAGTACTGGCTTGCCCATCCTATATTGCTAGCACAAACCAACAGCCCCAGGTTCCAGGAACTCTTTTCAGAAATATCACAAAATAATATTTATGTACACACACACATATATATATAAATACAACGCGTATCATGTACAAGCACCTCACATAATAGGTCATTAAGTTGGATGGAAGTAACAGAAACCAAAGCTAGAAATAATACAGGACTGCAGAAACTACTTTCTTTGCTTCATGTAACTGTAAAATACTACAATTCATTTCTGGAACAGTGAGAAATCTTAAAACCCAAAATGTTGAAACCTTTACTGAGGTCAATGGTTTACTCATGCAAATAGCCCATTACTTAAAAATTACTTAAAAATTGGCAATTTTTAAGACATGAAGGTCAGTAAGAAACAGTGTATATTCACCTACAAAAAATGTTTTTTTCCTTTTTTTTAAACAGGCATTCCCAATAATCAGACATCCATGTAACCTAAAATGCAGAATTCTATTCCAGTTTTTAAAATCTGAATTCAAATAGAAATACAGCTTTCCTGTTCACAAATAAATATGTAGAACAATAAACTCAGCACATTGACAATTATATGTTCAATTGAAAGGCATAAAATGCTTTTAAAATATTTTTCTAGATTGTAAGAAATTGTAGTTTTACAGAAACCTGTCAACATAGGGATCTAGGAACAGCTATTATTAAATAACTAAGCACAGTCTAATCTATGCTCTGTTTGCCTTCATAAACTACTTCATAAGCCAAAATACATACTTTCCGCACACAAAACAACTACTCTGTAATTGTAGGGGAATGACAGTGCAACATAAACACCAAACTTTTCGATAGCATGACTTCTCCATTTTTACTTATGGATGCAACTAAGAATGGGAAGAACCAGGAGGGAGGTAAAACTGCACACAGCGTTGGGTCAGTTGGCCAGGCTCTGAGGAATGCCCCACACTACAGACACTACTCGCTACTACATACACGTGTGACATCCCAAAACGCATATTTGCATCTTTTAGCATACAATGCTTAGATGCATAAGAAAAACTAACACTGTTCTCTCAAAGAAAGCTGAGCTTCTCGTACATCTACAAAAATTCTTACGCTTTACCAAAAGAAAATAAAATCAGCTCAAAGAGCATATTGACAGAACAAGAAGGTACATCACGATGCCCTATTAAAGAAATTATTTGCAAGACTTCAGGCAAAAATCTAACCACTGTTTGACTGATTTGAACCAGGATGTACCATGGCATAAAATGGTCGATTTTTTTTTTCCTTTTAAGACTAAACTTTAAATTGCAGGTAATGCATGTTACTATGTTTACAGTTTGTAGGCTGACAGAAACAGTCTTTAACCAAGCTGAATTTCTGGACACTAAGAGTGCATATTAATTAACAGGTATCTTGGTTTAAAATACAGCAATGATTTTATCATGAGATGATCTCAGTAATAAAAATAAATAGAAAAAGTGCTAGGAACAGAAATCCACATTTTTCAGAGTACAAATAGGCATTTTGCTGATGAATTGATGCTGTTCTTTATATAGCCAGATTATTTGACAGACTATTTTAGAGTTATCCACGTCAGAGACAGCAAACCGTATTCAACAGAGCACTGCTCTATTTCATTACAGAAACTCAAGGATTTCTGAAGGGTCTTTATTCCAATTGTTAAAGTAGAAGCCTTTTTGTTGTCCCACAGGGCCCAAAATAACCTTGAATATTTTATCAAGATATTAGGATATAAACAACTCCTAGGTTTTATGAAAAATGATATTGCTTATACTGGTATCAGTAAGATGCTTTCATTATTTTTTTTTTCCAAAATGAGGAAGAAGATTTATTTTTATGCATAATTGAAAGAACTTGTACAATTGCAAAGGATACACGTGGGAAATAATGATGGAAACTGTTTGCTGATAGTAACATTTTTACTAATTGCTTCAATCCACAGGAAGTGGAAAAATAACCAAGAGTTGTTGGCTTTAATCCCCCTCTTACATCAACTTTTTGATAATTAGCTATGAAGTAACCCCTTATATATTATGCTTGCATGATCCTCTGATATTCTGGCTGTAATATATAGATCCTTCTCCTTCCTATTGTTTTCCCCTTTAGAGAGAGAAGCTTCCCTCAGTGGGTAGGTATAAAAAAATTGACAAATTTTTGTGTACTTGTGCACTGAAGCATACCAGGTGAAAGGGCCTATTTGTCCAACACAAGAGGGGAGGTATCACTTCAACTTGTGCATGAAGTTCTAACATTTTCACCTTTGACGGCTTTCAGAATAAAGATCAGACAGTTTCTTTCTGAATGTCTGACGCAAGCAGGTTTGGTTTTTTTTCCTCCACAGAACTGAGGTACTTTTACATTTATTCCATTCACATGTAGGTTGTGTGCTTTATCACAGAATCGCAAAATAGCTGAGGTTGGAAGGGACCTTTGGAGGTCATCTGGTCCAACCCCACTGCTTAAGCGAGGCTACCCAGAGCTGGTTGCCCAGGACCATGTCCATCGAGCTTCTGAACATCTCCAAGGTGAGAAGTTCCACAGTCCCCCTGGGCAACCTGTTCCAGCAGGCTCTCCCAGTCACAGACAGAACAAAACACTTTCCACAGCAGTCAAAGGGGATTATGAAGATGACAGCTGATCTCTATGAAAGTGTAAAGAACTATATGAAAGCAAAATGATCTTTTGTTTGGCCCTCTGGCACCGTATTGGAAAAAGACACAAATGGCAAGTCTCAGCTTTGACATGGAACCTTGCTCCACCCTTGGATCTTGAGTAGATGTGCCTCCCAGTATACTTTTTCCAGGTAGTTATGTAATTGGAAAGGCCTTGCAACTAAGCTGGAAGACCGTTCTTCTAGGGACAGATAAGAAAAACAGCACGTGTACAGATCTGCACCATCCAACAAGAATAACACACGTAAACTCCATGAAGGAATTCCTTGACATGATTTTCTTAGAAATACTTTGAAATCTTTTAATATGAAAGCTTAGTCTGGTTCCATATTAACACAGTAAGAATAATAAGCATTTTACGGGCATTTGTGCAGTGCCTAAGATTCAAAATTAATTTTGAAGTCATTTTCTCTTTTTACTTGATTTACTTTTATTCTGTATCATTGCACAAAGGATGGAAAACCCACCTGATTTCCTTGACTTTGTGAATACAATTGACAAGGAGAGTCTGCCTTTGCTTTTGGGGACTCCAAAAAGATTTAACATTCAAGATACAAAAAGCCTTTTTGGTTATGTATTCAGATAACCCATCTAAATTTTGTTCCTAGTCTCTTCCTCAATATGAAAATTCTCTAAATAGCATCAGAATATCAGCAATGTTTTGAAAAGTTACAAAGTATTTAACCCTTTCTAAAAGCTTCATATGAGAGTTTAAAAGGATAAGATACTTCATCTTTTACTTCATATAATCTTACTGTAGAATTAATTCCATGTAAAAAATCTGTCATGATACTATATAATTAATGCTCGTGAACCTGACGCATTACAGCATTTCCAATTAGAGATGGAAAATTTGATTAAATAATTACACAAATCTGAAATTTCATGAATTAAAAAAAAAAAAAAAATATCTCCAATTCCAAAGGTGCTCTCTACAAATACCTGTGAGACTCAAGATGAAGTTCATGAAACATTCTAAAAGTCTCTGTATTTTCTGCTGAAAAAGTTAGAAAAAAGTTAGGTGCTTGGTTGTTGGGTTTGGTTTTGGTTGTTTTTTTTTTTTTTTTTTTTAAATGTAATGCTATTTATTTTTGAAACTACTCTGGCTTTCACAGTTCTGCCTCACTTGGGTCCAGGATGAGTAAAATTACACTTCTAAAGCCCCATATTATTTCTCACATGAAAGACCCCATGGGAGTCCTCCCTGTGCCATGAAGTCTCTTATCCAAATCAATGAACTAGTTGGCATGTACAATCTTATTCAATAGAAGTGAAGGTGACAGGCTAAGCACATACAAAATAGCAATGGGAACTTCTGTAGCTCGTTCATATAATCCAGTGTCTTTAAATTGCAACATTATAATGTTTTTTTCTTCCATCAGTGTGCTCAATGCTTTGAAGATATAAACAGCTAGAAAAACAGATACCTGTAATTATATTACACTATTAAAATAAGAATATTCTACTTAGAATGAAAGAAAAATTATAAATACATAATCCGGTGATTCAGTAAGCATTACTTCTTTTGCTACTCTGCAATGTCCACAAGTGTTGTAATGATCTTCTCTCTTGTTCTTCGCAGACCAAAACTTTTCTACCCATACTTAACAAGATTAACTTTTCTGTGAATGACTGTTCAACATGAAATTAAGGAGACACAAAAATAGTTTTGTGTAACATTGATTGCATTTAGATTCTTCAGGAGGGTTGATCACATACTGCTGCTCTGCCTTTTCATTGGAAAATCTGTTTTGAGTCTTCAGGGAAGCAGGCAACTAAGCAAGTGTGTGCATAGAATTACTATTTCCAGTAACACTGCTGAAGCAAACTAAAATTTGTGCTTAAATTCTGCAAAGGGTTAAGAATTTTTATAAGGATACTTACACAAAATTTACAGGATTCTTATTAATTTCCTGAGCATTTAGATATACGATTCCAAGGTTCACTCATAGGTTAAGAGAGGTTGGTTTGCTTGACTGGCGATAAACCAAAAAGATCATTTCATAGAGAATATTTTTTATCTAGTGAAAGTTCATCAAGAAGGAAAAAAATCTTAAAAATGAAAGTGTTAGCAAGAAATATGCTCTTTCTTCCCCTCTAAACTGAAATTTATCATCTTGAACTAGCATGGGTCCTTGGAACTGAAGATAGGGAATAATCCCGTTCATATTTTTGTATTCCCAGTGCCTTTTCTTTGTGGGAAGAACCTAGCTACCCAATTTGGCTGGCAGTACGTTTTTGTACCAATCTTCATGCATCACCTCCAAAATCTGGCTGGAAGTAAAAGAAGTTCACAAATATAGGACATTGTGACACTCCACACTGATTTCCTGACCTCTTTTCATGTGTTATGATATTAGTTTATCCTAAACATGTTTTTGGTATATCCACCTGCATTATTAAAATTGCCCAGTTATTTAATACAGTAACATAGTACTTTCACAGGCAACGGAGTCTTACCTAGATTTAAATGCACTGTAATAAGTATTAAGCAAGTATAGAGGATCGATTATACTTCATACATGGTAGATATCACCGTAAAGAAGAAATAGCCTAAAGATCATTAAAGATGAATGAACTCATTAAAACATTGCTTTCAACAACTAAACAGTGAAAAACATTTCTTTAAAACTGAAGAATTCTTATTTCAATAAATTATATTTAAAAAGTGCAGCTTTCAAGATTGATTAAAGGTGATGCATGTTTAAAATGTTAGCTATAGCTTCATATATTTTAAAAATAAACTATAGAAGTTTGCTGTTGTTCAAGACTTGAAATCTTGAATTCAGATTTTTAAAAAATTGTGTTAATTTTTCCTCTGAGCTTGCCAAATTTCCCAAACTGTTAACAACTCTCTCAACTCCATACAGAAAAGATGTAGAGTTAGTATTTGCAGCACTATATTTCCCCGGCCATAATCAGTTAAAATCTTTCCCCCCTTTCTCCCCCCGCCAACATTCCAACTACATGTTTCACATTTGACTTAAGGAAATAAAAATAGTGAATGAGGAAAAAGGTTACATCAGATAAGGACTGGAAACACACTGGAGTTTTATTCTGAGAAGTGACAAAGCAGAAAACATTCACCTCCTCACTCCTCAATGCAAATCTTGATTTTTTTTTCCTAAGTTGACTCTGAAGAATCATGACATAAGAAAGAGCTGTAGAATCAAGCAAATTTTCTTACTTTCACTAACGATTTCACACACACACACTTGTACCCCTTACATATCTACAATACACAACTCCTTGCTGATTTAATCAATTTGCATTAGGAGAAAAAAAAACATTGTTCACAGAACACAAACTGATTGCATCTTCAAATGAGATTGTTACTTTCAGATTTCTGTTTTCAATATTAGGTTGATGTTCAAGTTTCTTGCCTTTTTCATCATTCCATTCATTTAATGAAAACGATTTCTTTCTCTGTTTGAGCAAATGACATCCCAGAGAAAGTAAAACAACACATAAAATTAGAGTTGCTAATACATTCACACAAAAGAGCCCTAAAATTTCCTCTAAGGAATTTCAATTTTAAGAAATCAAAATAGGCATTCAACATTGTAAGATAAAGTCCCATTGAGAATCCTTTACCCTCGTTTGTATTTCTGAGGCTAAAGTTATAATCATACAAGTCATCTGTGATTTGACAACTTTTGTTTCACTTGGGATGGAAGAATATGCACATTCAGCATTTTACTCTAGTTTCCTCTATAGTGATCATGTATAGCAAAAATACTTGACCAGAATGACTGAAGCGCAAAGGCTCCATTGAGTAGGGGTTTTTTTTTTTAGGAATTGCAAGAAAAAGAACGCGTTCAAACCACGAAAAAGAAATTGCACTCAGAATACTTCCCAAGAGATGATGATTTAGAAGAGCCAAAGGAAGAGCGACAAAGCATTACTACCTGCAAGGTGGCTGTAGCACCTTCATCCTTACTACATGCTGCAGGCGCCTAACAGCAAGGCTGGGGTGTTCAGTGTTTTTATACCCTGACAGGACCTGGTGGATTTGGAGAATACCCACACAGCTGAATGGAACAGTTCATTTCATTTAAAACATCTTGTTTCACTTAAACTGGTTTGTTTCATTCAGCTAAGGCCCTACCATTGAGATTAAGAGGCTGTTCCTCTTAAAATGTCTTCCAAATAATCTGAAATTCACAGCATTACTCAGATTTCCTTGATATTTGAACTATCGTAAGAGGGTTGGACTTTAATATCAGAGTTATGTAAGCCATTAATTGCTGAGATAGTATATCTACCTTTTTAAAAACAGAATATATTTTAGGTTACGGTTCTACTGGGGACATGAGATGTCAAGTTTAACAAACCCCAACACGGCTCTTGCTGGGCTCAAAAGGGACTTAGTCAGAAAACCTTTGCCTCATAAAGTTCAAGTAAGAAAAATTCCATTTATAGATTAACATTCAATAAGGAACTAAACACTGTAAATATAAGCAAACACCACTGCATGAAGTAGATACATTCTCTGCATCAGTACAAATGAGTTTCTAGTCTGTCACCAGAGAGCACCAATCTAGAAATTTCTGTTTCATCTGCATGAGAAAATAGCTCTCAGATCCACTCGCACAAATCCATGAGAAGATAAGTTTTTAGGAAAGTCTTCCTGAAAGAAGGGCGCCTTTCATTCAGATATACACAATACTATTTGCAGGCAAAAGTGCACGACTTGTTAAGCACTAATGCTTTCTAAAATGTTAATAGCTCAATTAAATGAAAAGGGAGAACTGGATATGAGGAAAGGGGCCCATATTTTCCAATTGCGTGATTGAGACATCCAGTACCGTGTACAGCAGTCTTTTCTCAGATGCTTAAAGGTTACTGTAACCATTGTGTAATAAAACTGCTAAGTTACTGGGACACTCAGTCCCAATATGGTGATTTCTCTCACCAGCCTTGTTAGCAGCTCAACACTTCAAACTATAACAATGCATGTGATGATACGAGAAGAAGAAAAAAAAAACCAACCCAACCACGGACTCTCATATTTTTCACCTTCAAAGAACATCTTCACAGTATACCATATACCTGGAAGTTTCTGCAGAAAAAAATCTCTTTTCCTTTAAAAAAATCCTGAAGAATTTAATAACAACATCATCAATGTTGAGTTATAATTGCCAGGGAAGATCTTCATCACTTCCAAAACATCAAGTTTACTCAAATTCATGTCCAGTTTGTGAGTGTATTTCTGTCTTGGGTTTCTGCTACCAAGTGTCCCTAACGCACAGTCACGCATCTCCTTTTGAAAGGTACTGATTAAAATATCATCTTATCATCCTACCCCACAAATATAATTTATCATTTGCCAATTTTTACAAACCTATTATCCTTTTCTAAAACTCTTCACTTTTAAACATGCGATACCATCTTACTGTTCGCTTTCAGTTGCCCAAAATCCAATCTCAGAGCTACGCTTATAGCGATGTAACTGCTGACAACTACCACAAAAATATCCTTGCTGCTGACACAGTCTCCCAAGTGCAGATGCGAAGTAAGGCCCCCTGGGGCCATCCATACCACCTCCTTTTGAGCAGATGGAAGCAAGAAAATAGGTCCACCAGTTTATACCTACATAATAACCACAACTCTGCCAACTTATTTCAGGTAATCCTTCAGTATTGGTACTATCCTCATTACTTATGCTGGCTGGTTCTGACACAGGAGAATTAACATTTTGTTTCTTGATATTTAAAGTTTCACTTGTGTCAGTTTTATTATCAGACAAAAGATATGTCCATACAGACTTAACTCTGTTTAAATGTTTGCCATTGAATTTTAAATAACTCAAAACTGTTGATGGTTTGTTATATTAAAACAGTAATATTATCTAAATGAAACTGACTTTTTATATGCACTACAGTACTGCCAAATTATTTAAAGCATGATCTCTCTTGAATAATATAGATCTTATGCTTAGGCTAACCCAAATTAAAGTCTAAGCCAAAACCACAGTATGTTTTTCATACATATGAATGTAAAATTCATATAAATAAGAAAGGGCAGTGTTACCGTCCTTATGCTTCTCTGAAAGTGAAAGCAACTCAGTTTACTTCCCAAGCCAAGTTTAACACAACTGAGACTTCTAAATTACCATTTCTTAGGTTTGACACATCTCCCAGAGGAAAGAAAAGAAAGTTGTCTAATGCATTTCAGCAATGAGTTTGCTTCCCTGCCCAAAACCAAGAGTTAATTTTAAAGCTCTGCAGCTTTCTAAGTTCCTTTCCCTCAGTAAAAGTATTCATGCATACTGAGGTCATCTAATACAGGTGTTAATGTCTGTTTTCTGAAACAAAAGTCAACTGAAGTATATTTAATTACATGTCATATACTTTAGGATTTTGTACACTTCAATAAGCATTACAGGCTGCCCAATAATCTGGTTGAGAAAGCTGACAAAATATACACTTGTATGTATCTATTTCTTTTTTAATAAAAATTGTATATATATGAAAATACAGAGTTCATAGAAAAGTAGAAGCCCTCCCAAGGAGGTAGCTTCTGATCTCACATTCAAAATACATCATCATTACAGATGAAACAGTTAAACGTTTACTCACTATGAAAGGAAGATGAAATTATAGAAAAGAAAGTAGAAGCAAAAAAGACCTCAACACTTTAAATAAAGTACACATACATTCTAAGCCCACATATAGCTATTGCAGTCAGTGAGGTCACCTACGACTGAGATTTGGCTCAGTGATAACAATTAGATTACAGCAAGAGACAATCCTGGAAGTAGCAGCACCCAAACCATTGCAAAAGGTATCACTAGAAAGGAAAAGAAAAGAAAACAAAACAAAACCCAACCAACAAACAACCAGAAAAAACAAACAAACCCCAGCAGCTGGAGGAAGATTTAACTAAGTCTAGAAAAGTCTTTAAAAAAAAAACCAAAACAAAAAACCAGAAAAACACCAAACACAAATAGCCAAGTACTTGAACACAGTAAAAAAACACCTGAGAATGGAATATTTTTTAAAATCCCAGCCCTGAAGAGATTAACTGCAGAACTAAGGTGGAAAAAAATACCATCATGAAGCAACTGAAGTATCATTCTCTGCAATCTAGCCATGTTGCATCACACCCTTAAAAGAAATAGAGGTGAGACAGTGAATTGCATGTAATTCAGCACACATAATGCAGTTTTACCTGTAAGTCTCCAATTTCTCCAAATGGTGTAATGATTTTTTTTTTTTTTTTTTTAAAGAAGGGAAGTTCTCAACACTTCTGTTTTAGGGATTTGTAGAAAGACTTATGTAGTTTTATAGTAGGTCTCAAAGCCGTTGTTTGGATTATTTATTCCTGCTATTTTTTAGTGAAATCTTACTTTAGAACAAAAAGCAAAATGGAAAAATTCTTTACCTTTAGCTTTTTGCCCTCTTTGTTGTTCTCAATATTGCCTTTCCTGAAGCTGTAGCTCAGCTGCTGCCATTATCTTATCATTTTAGTTAAGCTCAGTCCAGCCACGATCAATCAGTACGCGGAGCTCATGAAATCTGCTAGACCTCATTGACTCCACCCACAACTGCAAGGTACTTTGCTCCCCAGTAACCCCAATTCTGGAAAAGCGGTGCAAAATCCCAAACTGACCCTGCATATACCCAAAACAGATCTGGTAGTATTTTTATTTTTTTTTTTTTAGTTCTGTCTTATATGTGATCTGTAATCATCTTATGCCTTCTTAGGAGGTATATTCACCTAAACAAAACACTGTTATATGTGTCAAAACTGCATGTGTGATTGCATCATCTGTAATGTCACTAGCGATAGTTATAGTAAACTATCTTAGCCACCTATTGTGGTACGTAGCTATGGCTACACAAACCCACGTGAACCCCAGCCCACAACAACATCCTCTACAAGACCGTCAGACTGAAGACAGCTAGATCAAAGTAAAAACAACCAGTTACCACACCTCCACTGAAGACACACTATAATTCTACAAATATTTGTATGAATACCACACAAAGTCTTTTTTTTTTTATATATAGATTTGTATCTAATCACAAACTGATTTATACAATGAATTGCAATAGGCCTGTAACATGAGTATTTCTTTCACTAAAAGTCAGAGAAATAATGCCAAAAAAAAAAAAAAAAAAAAAAAAAAAGAGAGAACTCTTCAAAGTTTGTGCCTTGGCTGGAATTTACAGAATCCCCTCCTCAGTTCACATTTCATGGACTAGCTGTTTTTAATAAGAGAAATTTCACAGTGTATTTCCCTGACTGCCCAGAGTTAGATTTAAAACAACAGAAAACCATTCCAAGTTGCCAAAGAAATCAAAAGTAACACTGAAGACATTTTTTTCTAATGGGGAGTAAATCAGATCAGAATACTTTATTTTTTGAAACCTCTTATTTTCCCTTTTCTCTGCATTTATATGCATACCTACAGTCAAAAACACAAATTAATACTCCCCAAAACTTTTGTCAAGTTATTTAAATGCTTATTTTCAAAGGAAAACAAACTTTTACATGTATATGCTATTCATAATAATTTAATTATTTTTCTATTGATCATTTTTATTGCTGCATTTTACACTTTAGCTGATTATTTATTGGATACTGTAATGAAATTCCACTGCTTTATTGCATTATTTAGTAAACAAAGTAGCAAGCTACAAAAGTACAGCAATAAAATTAGGGTGATTTAGCAATAAGGCTGAATTTTAATTAAGTTATGTGAAGATGGTTTTAAAGATGATAAAGCAAGACAATTTACTCAAAGGCAGTCCCTTCCTATGTGACAGAAATTAGGAAACCATTCTAGTAATTTCTTCATCAGAAATAAAAAGAGCAGGGAAAAAGGGAAAAAAAAATCAGATGGTATTTTTCCTAAGCAGAATGAATATGGAATACTGCATATAATAAGGCAGTACTGGGAAGAAAATGAAAAATTAACATTTCAGCAGATTCCTTGCCATCAGCATTTCTTCAAGCCTTCATTCCCCAAGAGAGACATTCACAAAACCCACAAGTGATGATGATGAAGAAAAACCCCCGAAACCCCAAATACGTAACCTCCAAATGGTCTAAAAATATTAATGCATGCATAACATTTATACAGCTTTCCACTTATGTACAGATGAGCAGATTTTTCAGCTTCACAGTCCTTTTTATAATATGCTTCATATCTATAATATTAATGCTACATTTTACAAGACATCTTTCCTGGATTCCCCGTTACTTGGAAAAACTACATTAACATAGTGGTCCAAGTCGTGATGTTTTTTTCTCAGCTCTCGTACTTCACACGGGCTCTGCCTCAATTTCAGTGGCCTGTTGTTTCTTCACTAGACATGGCTTTCACACTTTTGCATTAGAACCTAATGCTTCCAGCTAGAGAATGGGGTCATTCTCTGGACACATCTTGGCTTTCTGAAACTCCTGAAGCAGTCAGTAGGTGTTCCCTGGAAAGCTCTTTCTGTATTCTACCTAATTAATAAACTAATTTCTTCTCTTTAATTAAGACTTCAACTGTTTGGTTGCCCTGCAACATATGTTGACGGTTTTGGTTCTCTTTGGAATGTCTGAGCAAGCTGGAGAACCGACCAAGCAGACAGGCTCAGCTCCTTCACTCTAAGTGTAAGTACAGGGAAATCCCAGAGGAGTAGCCCATGGCAATATAAGGCACACACATACTTTGTAGAGAGCCAGGTGTCACTGTGCAAGCAGCATACAAATGGCTATAATATACTGCTGTTACTCCTTGCTAAATATATGTCTAGTATTCAAACACCATATACTCAAAGCAAATGAGATTTTGACGGGCTTGACTTAAGTTCGGACTAAAAAAATTCAACTATTTCAACTGATCTCACAATGTCCTCATTGTAAAAAAAAAAAAAAATGCCCACTGGTGTGGCAAATTCTATGAAACCCCAACAATGTTAGATAGCCCTTTTTTTAATACTTTTCTCAGTGATGTTTTATTCTCTTACCAGCCCTCTCTATTATTCAAACAGATAATCCAGTTTATTTCAGCTATGGAATAAAATACCTGTTTTTTGTGAACCTAATTTACCTTCATTCTAGATAATGGGAACATGAGATTATTTTGGTTATTAGTATCGCCCTTTAGCTTTGTGAAGACAGGAGTAAGAATTTAAATATGATGTTTCAGACAGACCATATTCTCCTGACTACACCAAAATAACCCAATTAAGTAGCAAGACCAAAGGCTTTTTCTTGCTCATGCAATGACATTGTGTAGCTTTTATTCTCCTATGGAACATAAAGGGAAATAGAAATACAGCATACTCCATGGGCTAAGATAAAATAGATACTCTTCTTCCCTAAAAAGCATGTACCGCTCGCAATAGGGTGTACACAGAGTGAATGTAATTTTTAGACATGGATCTTCTTCCCTTGGGACTCGTCTTCAGGTATGTTAACTTATATAATTCATGAATCTACATGTGAGATGAAGGACAGAAAGGTAGCAACACTGGGAGCCAATATAACACAAAATGAAATGAGAAAGTGACAGTGATGACTGGGATGACAAATGACAACATTCATATTAATAAGCACTAGATGACATTCAATCCATGTCCAGTCCTGGCTACAATGAAAGACATCACAATATTTAGGCACAGCAGCAGAAGAGAGATGACAGTTTTTTTAATATCTTCCACAACTTAAAAGGTCAGCAGGGAAGGGACAAGGTTACATACATCTGTAAAGAGCTCTTGTTGGAGCTCAGCAATATAGAAATTACTCAGAAAAATCTATATGCAGTATTTTTAATTGACCTACTTAGCTGTATTTTCTTTTCTTGAATACATAAAATGGAAGTTCTTCCTTCACATACGAAAGGGATGAAAAAAATTGTTTCTTACCCTGAAATGCGGGCATGAGAAATATCTAGGCTTTCTACATCACTCCTTCAATTGACTTTTTGCAAATTTGATCCATACTTCGTGGACCAAATTGCTGAGCTGATCCCACTCTAGCTTTGGACCATGGGTTTCACAACACGAACATTCAAATGCCCTTCTGCTCCTCACTACCTCCCCCTGCCCTTGGTCCTTCCTTCAGGGAGCTGCAGCATTTATTTCAGCCTCCATGGCAAAATCCAGCCCCTTCTTCAACCTGGGTGGCCTTTCCCACTCTGCTAGCTGGATATAGACCCCACACAATCCCCTGAACCATACCCTTGTGGAATGCTGTCTTGTATAGCGCTCCTCCGCGCAGGCCAAAACGGCACCCAGGGAACGTCCTAACATAGATGCACATTTACCAGTGTCTGGCACCATTTACTGTTACAGCACAGTTGTTACAGCCTGGTTGTCCCAAGCTTGGGAGGTCTTTGCGTGCGTTGTACCAGCTTACTACAACTGTGGCAGCAATACAACTCTGTATGTCCATATGAAATACATTTATGGCACACTGACATCTTGAGCTGCTAGGTACAAGCTGGGGCTTTATTTTCAGGGGGAGAACCACAACATTTCCAATGAAAGGCATCATATAAATGTAAAACCATACAAAAATTCAATTAACAATATATACATAGCTAAACAACATTAAGGATCTAAAATTTCCACAAACATCAATAAAATCAAACACCATACAGCTTCTCTGGTCTAAGTTTCCACTGCCAGTATACACATACATGTTTTTCTCCAGTTAGCCTTAGTTTTTCCAGTAATTATAAACCTTTGCTACATTCTGGTATTGTATAGAATATCATCAAGCAGTTTTTGCATATGGCCACAGAAGCCAAATATTTACTGTTACTTGCCTTAGCAAAAGGTGTTACATATAGCACCTTTTATGCATGGATAAATAATATATATAAATTAGCTGGGAAATATCAAGAGGCAAGTACCATGTTTTCGCAAAGTAGAAAGGGAACATATGAAAGCAGCTTGTATTAACAAAGCAGTAAGAGCTGTACATTTCATTTTTTCTAGTAAAAGCCAGAAAATACTTGTTGGCAGCGACAGATTTGCTATCGTAGAAGACAGAAAATCAAAAGAAAATGTTCACCAAAAGAATAAACTGCAATGTTCTGTTTGTTACTGCTGATGTTGTTTACTGCAGTTATTTACCCAAGAAAATTATAATTTAGGAATTCTGAGGCACATATACCCTAAAATATTAAAGCAGCACATATTTCTGATACATTTAGCTCTGTGTTTTATCGTGTTCCCTTGCAGAATTGCTCATAGGATGTCAATAGAACAGCCAGACACCTTCAGAAAGATGCTGGGGACGGGGGGCAATAAATCCGTAGGAAGTTACAATTCTTTTAAAAGCCTGCTAATAATCAGGTAAAGAGTTCACCAACCCAACCCAACACACCCCCCCCCCTTTTTTTTTTTCCCCCCTCCTAAGGGCCAGACCAACATCATGATTGAATGACAGGACTCTGGCTAAACAAGGCATTTACTTCATTGCTTCAGTGAAGTACAGAAAACATTTTATACACAGTCGGTGTAGCTAATACACAAGATGGCAGGTTTGAGTCTTGGGAAATGCTTTGGTCCTGCCTTTGAATTTGCTATGGTCTCACCATACTCTCAGCTTTGCTAATAGGGATAAACCCCACTAACAATTAAGCGAAACACAGGACATTTGGCAGTATAGGTAGAAGATTCTCATACAGCGCAGCAAAATGGCTCATAAAGACTGCAGAAAAGAGCATCCAATTGTCTATCTCTAGCCAAGTTGCCAGTATGCTCGGATGCTGCACTGCACACGAGGGCTTTGCAGATACCTCCTGCGGCACCCACTGCCATGTGGGTAAACACAACTCTCACTGTACTGCAGAAGGTTGCTCTACTGAACTGTATTTGGACCTTCTATTATAACACATAGGCTGTATAGAACAAGGCAAATCAATGAGACATGCTATCTTTAGGTGAAGCTTTTCCAACAAAATCTAGGTGAAAGGATCCAGCCTAACGCCACCTAATTCCTTGTTGGCAGAACAGAGTCCTCTAGGTACTCCCAAAGCTCTTACAACAACAAAAATTTATACTATCTATGAAACTTTGATGAATCAAGTCCTGCTGTGTCTGAGTAAACATGTAATTTAGGTTTAGCGTAATGTTTTCTGAATATTCAACAATCAGCTGATTGCGGAAAGCATTTAGAGTTGAATAGCTGTATTAAAGTAAAAGATACTTCCCAGAAAATTACTTTTAAAAAAAGTCTCATGATGTATTAGCAAGTGTAAAGATGTCGTTTCTTTCTGACTGTATTTGAGTTCCCTTCCTTAAGAAATGAATCACCTGTTCTTCAGTGGAGATCTTCCGTCCCTTTTCTTTTGTACTATACCAAAGCATGTTATATTGGATTAAAGACAAGAACAGCAGACTCATGAAATTATCAAAACAGCATTTGAGTTTAACATAAACACTGGAGCCTAAATTTGACATTAATTTATCATTTTGCTATCATGTAGTTTCAAACTTTCTCATCCAAACCAAAAAAAACCCATGCTTTGCTACAGGGATACATCAGCATTGTCTGTGTTCTTTGCCAGACTTCATGGTTCTTCTAGCAGTCATGAGCCTTGCTGGCTACACAGAAGAGGGGTTTCCTTCAAGATCACTGCTTTTCCTATGATGGGAATCATTCCTTTATGCTGCCAAATTCCAATGCAGCTGTTTATTGTTTATTCCAACCTGTATCCCCCATCCCTCTCCACTGCTCTGCTCAGGCTGCCATCTCCCAGAGCAGCTGTTTTAGCTGGCTACTTGCTAAGGGTCGAAGAAGGTAATGAGGTCCTTCAATGTCACATTCCAGACTGTTACTGGGAGTGGATATATCCCATAGTACATTTCTTTCCATCACACAGTATTTTTCATGGATTTTCCACTTCACTTCTGCTAAGAATGCTTTTCCCAAGTGAGAGTAAAAGACTCAGAATCTACCAGATTCAGTGAGGTTTTACAGCAGGGCTCCAATAAAATAAATGAAGCACTTCCCACAGGATAAAAATATCCTCATAGCTGAAAGAATTTTTAAGCCTTAACAAAAATACATTAAAATAGAGACATGGAAAGATACAGGCTTCTGCTCTACGGGCTGTAGGACATTGCAGCAAAAACCTTGGAGTTGGCCTCAGATGAGTGTGTAATCAATGTTAGTCCACTGAGTTACAAAAGCCTTCCTCAAGGCTACCAGCTCAGCTGCTCTTCAGCCAAGCTCCGACTACATCTCCAAGCTTACCTGCAGGCACTCTCTACCTCTTCAGGAAGCGATATCAAGAGAAATTGCTCTTCCTTACAAAATAAAGATATTTATCCTAAATTTCCTAAACTATTAGAGCACAGTTTAGCTTTCAGACACTATAAATTTCATTCATTCCTGAAACTATTTGTTATTCCAGCAATAATAGTAGTTCCTGGGAAAATGCTCTTGCAAAACAACGTTAACTATACATGTTGTCCATATATTTGAGATGAGGGGAGTTATCCATCACCTACCAAATTTTTCAATCTGTGGCCTGAAAGCTATGTGACTTTGTTTCTAGGCAGCTATTATTGGAGGGGTGGGTTGTGTGTGTGTATACATACAGATAAAACAAACAATCCTCCAACCCTGTTTCATAAATATGCTAACACTGTTTTTATGAAATATATAGCAAATCCACTGGAAGTTAGGTGCAGAGATGCTCTACAGTCAGAGTACTTTCATAAAGAAGCCTGCCATAGGAAGAAACAAGGTGAATACTAATATACTATCTATATATTTATGTATTATTTATACAATACTATTTGCAAGCAGGATGCAATGGAATAGAGAATTCAGTGTTAATCTGAAATACAAATTATTTGTACAGCATGTTTTCATGTTTGTGATTACAGAATACACAACCGATACTCATTTCAACATATAGGGCAGAAATAACTACTGACCTCATGTGCTCTGGATCTCCTTTTTTCAAAATGCTGTTCGTCATTTGTGTGTTTTTATTTACCACCAAGGGAAACAAAGCATATTTACAAATGGAGCTCTTTAATAATTAGTAACCATCATTAAAAATATTATATAGAAATTATTGAAGCCTTTACATTCCAAATGACTCCAGGGTTTTAATACTGTGGAAAATATTCCAAGTCCTGGATGTAATCAGATTATACCGATATGCTGAAACAGAGAGTATAATGCGTATTCTAACAGGATCAAAACAGGGATTCTAACAGGATCAAAATAGGGAGAAAATATTGAGCCACAAACCAGAGAAAAGATGATTTAGTGTCTATTTAGATAAATTATGAATCAAGTGGACCGCAGCCAATTATTCTAACTAAATCCATGAAGTGGTAACAAAAGCAACAGCTTACTCTATGTAACAGTTCAATACTATATGGAGAGTTTTTAACCAGAAGTCAAAAATACGGAACTGACAAAGGAAATACCAAATATACATTGACTAGATCTACATGGACAGCTTAACCATCCGACTTGAAAAAATTCTTTCATCCATTTTTGATCAAAAAGTATAAGACCATGTTTCATTTAAAGAATCAATACCGAAGCATGACCACCGGTTGCTGGGAATCTTAAAAGTCTTAACACAATACATGATATCTCAGAAATGTATAAAGCAGCCAAGATTAGAACCCTGAGCAAAGCCAGCTCTTTGCATGCCCAGCACTTGAAAACTACATGCATGTAAACAAACCATTTCATCCACTCTACCTTAAGAGTAGAACAACTCAACAATCTTTCCCACCTGCTTTGTCTTACTCAGGACTGCAATGCAGAGGTATTTGTGATCCAGACGCTCTAGAAGATTTTAGAGATCTGCCAATTTGTCACACTCTTACCAGGTTTACATCACTCAACAATTCCTTTCTTTTCGTCTGCCTACCAGAAAGAATGCTAATGACCAGCACCTGTGTGTTAATTTGTGTTAGTGTCATATACAACCACAGAGAAGATAGAAGCCTGTTGTCTTCACAGGTTTCAGGAGTGCTACTCAAGCTGGTTAGGCACTGTGATATTAGAACGTTACCAGGAAGCCCTCGGAATACAGCAAAAAAATTACCCACTGCATGCAGTGAAGAAAGCATGACGAAAATTCATTTTATATAAATGCAGTGAAAACACTGTCAGGTCTAAGTGCTTGGAATGGTTAGGAAAGCTCATGAGGCAGAACAGCCATGGAAACATTTTTTCCTGTCTTTTGGCAAAAGCAACGCAGATAGGAATTTTATACCTAACTGATGAGTCCAGGGCGATACTAAATCCAGCCTGTTAGCAATAGAAAATAGCTTTTCATGCTGATGGGATGAACGTATGATAAGCTGCATGGGATGGCTGCAAATTCAGCATGGCTTGAAAATTGAAAATTAGTTTGAGATGCACAGCACATCTGTCTAGACCCAGCCACAAAACTCCTGTGAGATACTCAGTGATGGGTAAGGATGAATACAAACCACAGAAGGAAGACCAACTTCCTACAGGAAAGGATGCAATGTGTCTTTTCATACTCCACTAAACTGTGCAGGAAAAGTATGCAAAGATTGTGTTGACATTTTATATTAAAAGTTTTCCTTTTAAATACCACTGGTTTTCACTAAAACCACAGTGTATATTATCCATTACCACTGAAAAGCTTGCAGAAAACAGAAATATAAACTTCTTTTCTCGCTTATTCTCCTTCATAGTTATCAGGCCACTTAATTACTCTTACTGCTCTCTTTGATTGAAGTTTTATTATTAGACTGATACTGCATTGAAACTTTTATAAACTGTTTTCTCTCAATGCTGACTATGATCAATCAAGAAGACAATTAATTGCAAGCACAACTACTTCATTTAGGTCTTAGTCACCTGGCTGCAAGAGTGCATCATGTATTTGTATGGCAAAGTACTGTCACTTTTATCTGTAACCTGTTTCATATATAAAACTGTAGATGCCAGATTACAATCTAGGAGTTAAACCTTAAAAAGCAAAAAAATCCACTAACCAACCAAAAAAACCAAACCTGTGAGTGATTGTCACTGTGAATGCAGTACTGGAGTTAATCAAAGACATGCTAATGCTTCTGACTCTCAAAAAACGACTTGCAGGAGATGGAACTGATTTTGCTTCCAGTGACTGGAGAGCTGACATGGTTGACTTGGGTCTGTTACGAGCCCTCGGTAGTGGGGATTTAGGCAGATGAAATGGATAGCACGGACATTGTAAGTGGAACAGTACGGAGTCCATTGCTATGGGTGACAGATCCTTAAAAATTCCTAAATTTTATCCAGATTACAACAGGATCCAGGAAAGCTCCTCAAGTCTAAAAGTCTGAAAGTTTTAAACTCATTATATGTTTAAGTAGATTAAACAATAACCAGTTCCTTTCAGCCTAATCAATTTAGGTGAGAGATTGCTGGGGGCGATAACTGACACTCACTGGTTACTCCGCACACACCATTTCTCAACAGTAGCTTGCGATGCTGAGAAGTATCTTTAGCAGATTCTTCAGCTGTGATGCAATGCAAGTTTCACAGCACCAATACACATTCTGAACCTTCTGATGAAAAGCAAGGAAGTCCTAAACATACACTGCAAAAAGATGTTCCTGAAGGCTATTTTATTGTATTCTCTCTGACCACCCCCACAATGGTTGTCAATTAAGCGAATGACATTTGACCCAAAGGAAGGGACTAGTACATTTCCTTCTCTACATTAAAAATCCATACGTAACACATCAAAAGTATGACTTATGAAGGTTTATTTCATAACTGTTGCCCTATCAGTATGCACTATATCCTTTTTACTCAAGTGACTTAATTAATTTTTTTTTAAATTTTTATTATTTATTATTATTTTTTGGAGTTGACAATCTATTTTCTGCTAAGCAGTGAGCTATATTTGCTAACTTTATTCTACCAAAAGGTGAACCTGAACACTTCTCAAACACACACCTACCACTACAGATATATACACAGACAAATCAGATGAAGAAAACAGAAGTCATGGCACAATTTGCTCCTCATTCCTCCTTTCAGGTCTATGACGTAAACCCGGTACTATCAGCATTTTTTATTTCTAGATAACAAGCTACTCATCCAGGTTCTAATTTCTTCAAACATTACATATAAGACTAATTATTCAGCCAAGAAGCACCATTTGCAAAACTTTAAAGAAAGAAAAGAATTTAGGTATGGGTAAACCAGAGGTTAGAATTCGAATCAATTGCAGTCTATCAGATTTTACTGCTATAACTTCATTTTACAGTAAATTACCTTTACCATTTTGAGGAGGTGAGTTTGTTTGTCAGACTCCCCTCCATGAGGTAGAAGAGATTGCAGTCTCTGATGCAACTGGCCTCCTTATCCCCGTTTTGATCTGCTGGCTCAGTTGTTCCTAAGGGAACTTCTAAACGACCTAAATTTGCACAGGCATGTAAAGAGTGGCTGATTGATAACCACTTTGAGTGAAACGGGCTGTGGGGTTCACACATGAGCCTGTTCTACTGAATAGCTGGCAGAGGGCTAACGATAAGCAGCAGAGCAAGATGACACAACTGCAAAGAAATCAGTTTTCTAGCTAGACTTGCTTGCAAGAAGACAAGAGATCATTCTTATCTTGTGGGAGTGCCTTTTACAAACTATGTCCCCCTCTCAGGAAAGATATTATGAAATGTTCCCTGCTGGTCAACTGTTTCATTCCTTCTCTCCTTTTATTTGGTTTTCACTAGTATTTGTCTAAAAAAAAAATTAAACAGTAGATGGAAACAGTGAGTACATTATATTCAGTGCTGGACAACCTACTGAATGTAGCTGTTGAACAATATTTTAACAGCTGTGCTACTTTGAAGATAAGTTACTGTATCTTTGTACTGTTCTATCTTTTTCAGATAATACTGCTCCTGTCCAAAATATAATAAGCTGCAGTAATTAAAACTATGGGTCATCTAAGTATGACTTAGAGATAGGAACCTGGATGAGACATGGCAAAGTTCTTTATGTCTTAGTCATTATCTGATAGATCATGGTACACTGGTTAAATAAGTCACTTCAGAAATAGAAAGAAAAAGGAGTAGAAAGTATGACTACAGTTGTGGCTACCTAGACACACAAAAGAAGTGAGAAACAATGAAAATCCAAATCAAGTGAATGAATAACTATCAAAATCAAATGGTTCACTACCACTGATTGCATAAGCATGACACGTGTTTCTGTGGTTTTGTTTATCCTGAAAGCATGAAATCCTACACTTTCTTTTAGTAAATTGTAGAATTATTTGTAAAATTACAAATCCCTGCTCCTGCAGTGGACACAGAGAGAGAGAGAGAGAGAAAGTCGTGTGTTTTTAAAAAAAAAAAGAAAAAATGAGATCAGACTGAAAACGTGAAACCCAAAGTGGGGAAGATGCTTGCCAAAGGCTAATCTGCAGACCTTCAAGTGAGCGAGAATGAGAGTCCGGGATCCTGAACTCCAGTTTAGTACTTCATCCTCTCAGTCACATCATATCAAAAATACATCATTTAACATCTTCAGTTATTAAAGGTGAGATGTTGAAGAATGGGACTTTTCATTTTATTTATTAAAAAGCTACTTGTAAAGGGTATATATCCAAGATGAAACAACAACAGATGGAGCTGAGAAATAGGAATACCATAATTTTTAAGACAGCACATGCCATTGCATGAGAAATGTTGTCACTCAGTATTTGCTGCAAGCAAACTACCAGGTTCTGTTTGTAACTCCCGTACTTAGTGCTGATTGACCCATAGACATAGTCAACTTCTCTGTGTCTCGATTTCCTCATCTATAGATTGCACAGTAAATGCAAAAGGATCATGCTATAAAAATCAAGAAAATGCTCAGTTGAAAATAAACATTTTTAAATTCTAAAGCCAAATATATCCCTTGATTCTCCTTTCACCATTGCATAAATAAGCAAAAGAAGCTGCTTTTGTTTTATATGGAAAATCTCTGGATGTTGCTTTCAGTAGAAGAGTCTAGGCAGTGCAATCACATAACAGCTGCATCTGCTGACAACAACGGCTGTATCAAGGGCTGAATAAAAAAATCTTTTCTCATTTCAATACACTATAGTTTTCAAAAACTTTTTCCCTCAACTGATTGGAAAATCATTCCCACTCCCTTGAACAAATCATTACAAGTTAAATGTATTTAGTAATAGCTTGTTGGACACAGCTGAAAGAAAAATCACATATGAGGCTGAACAAACTATCGTTTTATGAGAAGATATGGCTTTCACTTGATGAGCTATATGCAAAGTAGTCATACGGGAATCCTCACTACACTGTTTCGGGATTAATGCTACTTCTCTGGAATTTTAAAAATTACTTTACATCTGTTAGATATCTTTTACAGTCAGTCTCCCTCAGCTGAGTATGATTCACAGCTGAATATGCCAGCAGTTATTAGTCAAATATATGTAGTTCATACTTTCTTGTATATTCTTGCTTGTATTATTTGTTCTTGCTGCACTTCTAACGTGACCTGCAGACCACACTAACACTTAGTTCCTAAATCATAGCCTAATTTTTCAGAAATGCTGAGCTTTACAACTCCAGGGAAAATCTTCCACTACTTAATATTTGATTGTCAGCCTCTTACATTACCATGCAGTTACTGCAGATGTACATTCAACAGAGCAATACATAAAGGCTCTGATTTAAAATATCATCTAAATACATGCTTCTAAGCAGGTATAGGATTCTCCACAGTCTTTAGCTGAGATGTAAGCTTATGATTAAATACTTTGGTAAAGAATACAACCAGGCTTATATTGTCATTATTACTGTTATTTTTACAGAGCCCTGTAAATAAGAATTACAGTTACTCCAGAGAGCTTTGTATTAGGACAACACAAACACCAACATTTTCTTTATTACACTGCATTCTTTCAGTTATCACAAAGTAATTGTTTATAAATGCAAAGCATGATAAATATTTTATCATTATGGTTTATTTTACAGTAGTCACATTTTTCAAAGTGTTTCTATAAAGTAGTAAAATATATTTCCCAGGCAATAAAAAAGAGTGTTACAGCAGTATGCTGGTTGGGTGGTAGATGAAATCTTAATAATATACATGTAAACATAGAATGAATAAACCTGGAGTACAAAATCTAATTGAAGGCATTTAAAAAAACGATGTGTTTACACAATCCTTTAAATATTAATTAAAATTACTAATATTGATTTTAGTAACATACATTTTGAAATTACCTACTTTATAGCAAAACTAGAAATGCTTCTTCACAAGAGCTCTTCTATGAAATGTTTTCCCTAACTCTAAAATTTCTCTTTAGCATTAGGACTGAGTGGTGGCGTTTCACAGAGCAATGCTTCCCAGAAAACTGTGAAACTGAGTATTAATATGCAAAGTTTAGAACACTAAACACAGCCTCTAAACAATTAATAGTGATAGGAAGATTTTTAAGTCCCAAAGCTAACGGTGTCGAATTATTACACAGAACGGGTATGCTGGGATACAAACTTTAAAGCTAAAAGTAATTTGTTTGCCTCTTTTATTACCATTGCTAAAAAAAAAAAAAAAAGCGGGGGGATGTTAAATACTTTGTTTAAAAGATATTAGTTTGACTAGTTAGCAGTATTGAAGAAAGGCTAGCAGGTCACTAAAAAGTGATTTCTCTTTTCACATGTTTGGAATTACACACCAAAACTTGATTCAACCACTGCAACATTATTCTTTCTGTTTCTTTTTTTTCCTTGCCCCCCATTTTGGCATGAATAGTTAGTTCAGCCAGTAATATTATTACAGCTGGCCAAGTAGTACACTTCTTATTGATGACAGATGCGTAATGGATCCATCAAGAACACTGTGAGTTAAAAAAAGGACAAAAAACAGAGATGAACAATCAGTTCAGTTTATCATAACTTTCCATTTGAATCTATAAGGACCCAAGTCTGCCAGTTTGCCAGATAAACTGGAGACTTTCTTCCTTCTTTTCTCCATTTCTAGTTTTCTACTAATGCTACTAGTTTTCTAGTTAATGATACTACAGTGGAATCATCTGTAACAGCAATAATTTATAAGTCACTGATGATTTTTTATAGACAGTAATTTATTGTTTCAGCTATTTGTGTGCCTGGTTGACAAAGAATATGACTATTACAGATCCTAATACGAAGCTTGGTTTCAATATAGGACAGTTTACATCTTTAACTTCATATACATATATGTATACAGGTTTTTGGTGCTTTCTTTCTGTCAGCTAAGGTGATGGCCATTTTATCTATATGACACAATCTCTGCCTCTCAGCACTAGTTCTCACGCCAATCTGCTGGATCTTGCAGGCATATATATACTTAGTTTTCCTGTCCCTGGAGTCCCAAATTCTAACCCAAGAGCTGGTCACATCCTAAATGAAACCAGAAACTTCTAATGGATCTAAACCCAAGCCACTTACCCTTTTTCTTAACTGCATAAGACTTGTATGGCTTAGCAATAAGCTTTCGTCTTTGGCCCTAACAATACAAAATCCTTCACCCCCAGGCAAGCCCAGAAAACCACACTTACCTAGAATTTACCATAACCCTTCACTGTGAACAATATTCTCCCAGTGAAAACCAATAAGCCTTTCTGAGCCATGAGATTACCTGAGATTTACTCTAAATCTAATCCTAGCCTGCTCTGAAACTACTAATTAAGTCCTCTTCCCTGCTGACATTTCACCCCAGCAAGACTTCCAGAATCCCAAACCACAACAATATTCAAAATATATTCAGCATCTGCGACACCTTACAGCCCTGACAGTAGCCCAACACCCAAATCAACTCAAGCCACCCTACAAAAGAATAAGCTAACAGCTCAGCTCCTCCCTCCATCTCTAAAACGTTCTGCAGGACTAACATGGACTGTGTGGCAGCAGTAAAGAATACGTTACTGTTATTTCTCAGAACGCTGCGCAATGCTCAGGGCTAGGGTTTGAAATAGGTTTGAATTCACTATGGAGGACAAACATTTATTGCTGTATCTCAAAAGGCAGTCAGAACTAGAACGAATGCTGGTGCGAGGCGGGCCATCCAGTTTATACTTAGCTTCAAGCAGACATATATCCAATAGACTGTGGTTACATCTAGAATTAAAGGTGATTTGGGAAACAGAGGTTGAGGATCTCAATTTACTGCATGCTTCTATACTTGTAAGTCTTCTGAAATCCAGGAATAAACTTAGCTGCTCAAACACTGCTTTCTCAAATACAAGTCCCTATTTTATTGTTAACTCTAAATGTACCCTAAAAATAAATTTTCTGTCTTACCCTCTCCATAAGCCTTTCATTCTCACCTAAACCATCGTCTTCACATTAAATCCTACAAGATCCAGAAACAAATGTATCTGTTGTCACTCTATAGTCTCCAACCCTAATCTTTAACACATCCCTAACCTTAATCTTAACATCATAGCAAAGCGATTTTGCACATCCTGGAGCTAAGCACAATCCAATTATCCTACCATATACCAATTCTCATAACCTTGAAGACTTTGTGTGATTCAGAAAAAAATCAAGATCTTCAGCCAGTTCCCCATATTGTTATTTTTATAGGTTTTAGAATTTTTCTTTTGTGGTGTTCGTGTATGTGTGTATAGATCTTGATAGGTCTAGCTAAAAAACCCTACCATATCTACAAGATACATAAGTGTATAGAAAGCTGGAACGGTTCAACTTTTAGCAAAATGATAGCATGTGTTTTCTAATGGCATATTTAAAGTAATTAATAGTGTAGAGCATTAATTTGCTTGCTTGAAATGTTTTTATCTGAGGTAATGAGGATATTTGAACTTCAAATGTTCTGATAAGACATTTGTGGAGTCACTCAGTGTTAAAGTTAGTTTCTTTAAGATGCTTCCAAGATGAAGTTCTTATAATGATGCATATGGCTTTATGCTGCTATTAATACCCACATAATGTGAACGTAGCACTAACTAACAGAATAAGGTTTCCTAAGTATATATTATCAGATAAGTGAGCATATAATTGGAAGATATTAAGGGAGGAAAATATATATTCAAGAGAGCTGGCTTGAAAGGTCTATTCTGAAAATGAAATTCCTTTTAATCTTATTCGTCAAAAGCTAAAGGACTGGTGAGCATATGAAACTGCTTTCTTTGATTATTTGTTTGATTCAACTCACAGAGCATGAAGTTATATCTAGGTTGTTTTTACTGTGGAAAACATTCAACATTATAACAAATTTAATTTTTTCATGTCTCTCTTCAAGGTTTCAACCTGATCATGAAATATTTAACTAACTTATATTCTGGCATTGCTGTCAATGGGTAGCAGATACTTAATCAACAGGCATTTATGTTTTCCTTTGCTTTATTTTTAACATAATGATACAAAAGATATTTCAAATGCCCACATATTCCCTGTAATTCGGTTCAAAGCTTAAAATGATCTCTTTAAATTCATTATATAGAACAAGGATCCACTAGTAGTTCAGTTCTGCAAAACAGCATACTCAAAACAACTGCTAGATGACTTACACGTTATCATGCACTTTTACCATTTGGCTAGTCAAGAATATTGCTACTACCTGGTCTTCAAACAGCTACTCCTATTTAGGTAGGAATGAGAATAATTCAGGCAGGAATAAGGACATTCATAATTAATTATTTTTTACTGTCTTAAGTTCCAGTTTTCCCATGCAGAAAATACACAGGACAGCAATTTATAGACTCAGGAAAGGCATGAAGAAGGTGAGTTGACAATGAAGAAGGCAAAAAAGGCTGCTCCAGCTTTCAGCAAAGGAACCAAATTCTCCACCAGCAGCTCATAGCATAGCAAAAGGAATTCAGGTTGGTTGGAGTCAGCCTTATGTATTTTTTCTGTACGGATTGATTTGCTTATTCCCTTGTCTTTGTGCAGTCTATTTGGTGGGGAAGGGGAAGACAGACGTGGGGAAGGGAATACAAGCTTGCTGATTTTCTTTTTTTCTGTTCCAGCCTTCCACTTGATCAGCTAGCATACACTTCATTATAACTTACGTCATTAATACCACATATTTCCTTCACCCCTTTTACTCATTTGAGGATGCCAATATTTAAAAAAAAAAATAAAATTGTTTCTTAGTCAAGGCAAGTCCAAATAATCTAAAATAGTAGATGCTGAAGAAAGTATAAATTAATTACACTTACATATGGGCATGTCTTCTTATGAACTTTTTTTGGGGGGGAGTGTAATATCTTCAAATTATTCTTTATCGCTACTGTCAGAAGTAATGAATCCACACAGTGGAACTAGCAGGAACAAACCATGTACTGTAGGACATTGGTCAACTGTGTTAGTTCAAATCAGTCAGGAAGGCTGTATAAATTAAACTACTAGCTTTCCTCTAAAGCTTATGAAGACAGTTCATATAATGCTCCAAAATCATAGTGA
>NW_009649308.1:6951310-6953630 GCF_000708025.1 Charadrius vociferus
ACACAGTGTGACCTCAGTGTTCCTCATCCTTGACTCGCAGTAGTTACCCATTGTGTCCTGCCTCACATTCATACAAGCTCATCCTACTCCTCACTGCAGGTGCTACTCAATGCATACAACAACGGGTTCCAGCATGACAGCACAAATATGCAAGTAGTATTAACTGCGACTCATAGACCCAGTTATCACAAATTCATGCAATAGTACAGAACCTGCATTCAGAGTCATAGAAGTACTGTCACAGACAGTAATTACACTGAATGCATTTCTGAAACCAATTACATGGAAAAAAAAATAGAATATGGAATTAAAATATTACAAAATCACTAGCTGAAGATCTAGCATGTACCAGACTATGTTCACTGAACAGTCATGTCAACCAAAGCTTTGGTCCAATAGTTTCTAATAGCATTTTGACTTTTTTAAACAGCACATCTTGGTCAGAGTTGTTTGAAAGGACACAGAAATAGATTCATTATTTCTTTAATGTTGAAATTCATTTAACTAAGTAAAACTGAAAAAATAGCAAAAGTTTGAAGTCTCAAGAAAACAAGTACTTTTGGCTGATACCTATGATTCTATGAGTACCCAAAAAAGGGTATCAGCACATCTGTCTCCCTACTCATTGATTCAGAAATAAAAAAAAACCCAAACAAACAACAAAATACACCTATTCTTAAAGATAAAAGCCACAGAAAACATTTTAAAAAAAGTTCCTCTTTATCTTTGTTTGCCATTTCATTAAAAAACATTCCAACGTTCCCTACTCCCCGTCTGAACATACTAACCTTTTACCAAGGACAGACATCATCTGAGCAGACACCATGACACCATTGGGAAAAAAACCCACAGGTTTTATGTCTGCTAGAAGTTATATCCATCCAATTGCTAGGCGTAACTCCTGCGGATAAGGATAGTCCTTTCCTTAACAAGACATAAGGAAGTCACCTCTGCAACATTATTTCCTTTCTGCTGGCCAGAAATACCAAAAATGAAAAAGCATGCTTCCTGTATTTTATAGTAAATTATGCAAATATTCAAAACTCTTGTTTTATATAACAAACAGGTTGTTCACATGCAAATGCCAAAGTCTCATGGTCACCATTTTTCAATTCATTACAGTTTAGTATTTTTTCACTCTTAAACTCAAGAGTGAAAAAGCATGTTTTACAAAATTAACAGAAATATGGATCCGGGTATAAAAGAATCAATTTCTATCCATAATCTAAAAAGCCAAGGTTTTTAAAAGATACATTTAAAACCATTACAACAGACATCTTTAAAATGAGAAATCATTCTAACTCAAGAAAGCAAAATGTCTAAGCTGACTATATAAAACAAAACTTTCTGCATTTTTAAAACAACATCTGACAAGATATGTCTTTGGGATGGCTAAATCTTCACTATTTTGCCCAGCTCTTTTAAAGGTGAGCTACTCAAAAATACCTTTGAATTTCAGATCAAATCTTCAATCTACTTTAAAATATGTCTTAACAACACAGTGCAAGGCTGGGTAGGTAGCCAAGCTAGCCCTAAATACAGGGCTACGCACCCTGTACACCACAACTGTGATGGCACAGCATTTCTCGGCAGGGTGAATCATGTTAGGCGAAGCACTGCTCCTGTACTCCTAATCTGTCTGGGATACCTCTGAGCCACACTACACTGTGGTGTGCAGAAAATCCTCTAGGTACTAAAGTGACTTTCAGAAAGATTTAGATACTGATGATTAGCGGCCTCGATGCATTTTGAAAATATAACTCAAAAATTTGTTAGACTGAAGTATGTCAAGTGTTTGAAAAACAAAAGCAGACTCCCAGCGAGTCATCAGATGTGCATAAGGAAAAAGCTTTTCCCTGTCCTGCAAACCCCTTTCAGGCTTCTTTTGCCATTCTGGGAGTACCTATTTATTATTTTCACACAGTATATTACTCCTCATTAACCAATGGTGGTATTTTGAAACCTCGGGAGCCTAATTAAAAAGCGATTCACAGCTCTTTTACATCTCACCTTTGGTAAACTTTACATTCATTACTCCCTCAAACTTGGAATAATTAGCAGATTCCCTGCTTCATGTTTGGATTCCATTGCCTGAGCCATTTATATAGGTTAGAAGTAGGGCTAACAAGTAACTCTTATGAGAACACGCTTAATTCTCTCTGCACTTAAACATACCAAATGAGTCCATTCTCAAGTACTCTGTTCCTA
This sequence comes from Charadrius vociferus, assembly GCF_000708025.1. Taxonomy (NCBI): domain Eukaryota; kingdom Metazoa; phylum Chordata; class Aves; order Charadriiformes; family Charadriidae; genus Charadrius; species Charadrius vociferus. Next base: position 6,953,519 of record NW_009649308.1, read on the forward strand.
CTATTTTAAAATCCAGTTCTTTATCTGTCTTCATACTCTGCACTCTGACTTTAAAAAGTATATGCTGTGTGTGGAAACCTGCCATGTGGAACACAGCTTTATTTAAGCAGGA
>NW_009649308.1:6953644-6955916 GCF_000708025.1 Charadrius vociferus
AACTCTGCTTCCCTTACTTGCATGTAGCTCTGTACAAGAGGAAAAGGAGTAGTGCAGAAACAAACCTGTTTTTCTCTGCAATCCTGAAAAACAATGAAACATATTCTGTTAGACAATGACTACTAAAAGAGGACTGCAGCAAGTGCATGTATAACAGAATAGTTTGTGAAGAAAACCATCTACAAATGAGATGTATGACATAGAGCAAGTCCACAGCATATTGGAATTAAAAGGAACATTCTAGGATGATATAATTAGCGCTATAAAAAATCAACATGCAGGAGAGAAGGAAGCAAGTGCTGAGGCTTTTCAATGAGCAACGTGTACCTATTCAAACAAGAGGTTTTCAGTGTATCACGAAATTTTTCATTTTTTGGAACAAAATTCTCTGACTTCTTAAAGAGATATTTTAGAATGAGTTGTAGGAAGTACAGTAAGAAAGTGACGCCTGTGTAGATATATACTTTAAATATCACAAGGGCTAGACTCAACAGCATAAAGCACTCACATAGGGCAATAGCAAGAGATCAGATAAACCACTTCTCCGCTGCATTATATGTCCATATTTACTGTGGGATGTTTCTCAGATTCTCCTTTATTCCAGCTCTCAACTTGGTAATTCAGGGACTTGCCCCTCCATTGCTTCTAAAAAAAAGTGCAAAGAGCCAGGAATTCAGTCCTTAATACAGCTGGCTTTGGAGAGTACCCAGCACAGAGGACTGCCAGTTGCTTCTTGCCTGAACAAGCTACTGTGAGATGTCAAGCCTGAAGTGACTCGGAAAGCTTCCTCAGGGGTACCATGTATCGCCTTAGGGGTGCACAGCATCATCCCCGTACTAGTGGATTAACTAAGATTGAGAAGGAAAGATGGCACTCTAGTGCAACCACAGATACAGTTACTCCAACCAGCGCTAACTGCTCGTGTTCTGTCTAGGAAGGACTGGACTGTTTTAAGCCCCCATCACATTCAAGGTAATGAGGGTCAGGCAGCCACTGCTGACTCTGTTCTCCAAGGTCTGGTGGCATTAATAATACACTTCTACCACAGAACTCAGATGTGATGACCCAGCAGTGTTTCTCTGAAGCTATTCTCAAAAAAAAAGAATGCTTTCTATTATAACAACTTACTTAGCATGTCCTACAAAGTTGCCTTCAGGCAAGTCCTGAGGACCACTGGGAATTTTGTAGCAGCATACAATAATCATATTTTTAAGTGATTTTGAATGTTGATACTTAATATATGATTTAAATATGATGACCAAAGAATGCAGAATTTCAAATGCTGACCGTTATTACTGTATATTAAGTGAGATGTTTAAAATGGAAGTAATAACAGCATTTAGAAACAATTTTCTGAACCAATAAAGTTTCAGTTCCAGCAAACACAGAACTGCGATGTTTGCAGGCACATCGGTAGACTGTGAAATTTAGCTAAAGGAACAGCTAAATGCCATATGATACTACTTTTCAATGCCATCCATACGTTTCTCAGTCTGCATAAACTTGTTTGGTTTCTTTTAATATTCTTACAACCCTTCAACTAGCCGTTAACCACTAATGCTTCCCACTGTTTTTTCAAGTCAGCAGCTCACAAGAGAACAGCTGTATTTACCTTCTTTTGTTCTGTTTAATCTGTGTTGATTGCAGAGTAAGCGCCTAACATTTCACTCCTGTTTCTTTCTTCACAATTACTAACAATCTCCCAGCTTTAAAAACATAACTGCGTAATTACTTCGGTATCCTAATAATGTCAGAATGTAGCTACCATTGTAAATTGTGTTCTTATACCTCCTTCTGCCCTAAAAAAATCACATGGTATTTCACATTCCTGTAATGTAAAAATTGCTTTATAAGGGAAGATACTATGAAGTCAGTTTCAACACTTCAATCTACAAAAACATGCTCAGGGCACAAGTGACTGAGAGGACCAGGTGGCATGAAAGGACAACATGTCTTTTGTAGTGGCAACATTTTCTATGTGGGCATCCAGGCTTGGATCTCCTGAGGAACATGAGTGCCATGCTGTAGTGATCCTCAGACACAGCAGGTGTATACAGATGTACAAATTCCTCATAACAAAATACATGTCAAAGACAAAGCATTCAAATTATCAGGCAGTTTCAGTTCACTGCAGAGTTCACCGAGCAAAGGACCAAAAGTCAGCTACACTATCATCAGTACAACTCCCGCTAGGATCTGCAATGAAAAAAAGGATGCCAACATCTGAGTTCTACCATGGAACAGCCATGGTCTGTGCGTGTTCATGGTTATT
>NW_009649308.1:6955960-6991897 GCF_000708025.1 Charadrius vociferus
TTGAATCCTTTTCTGAAATGTAATTATATTCATAATCAGGTATTTACATGAAAATTATTGTAAATATCATTTGGGCTTGAGAGGAAATAGAAATGGGTAAGGCTTAGGCTCAAATTTTATAAACAGGAGAAGTAAAACTGATGTAACACCAGTGAGAAATTTGAGATAGATAACATAAGAACCTGAGATTACTCTGTTATATTTAACAAACTGAATGAATGCTTTTGTTGTTCCTGACAAGGCACACACACACACAAATTTCCAGGCAGAGTTAGGGCAATGACATGGATGGGTAAGAGCCTAGGAACAGGTCTAGCCAAACATCCTCCCCTCATTTTCCTATGTTCCTGTAGAAGGCCTGGCCGTAGTCTTCATCCTTGGGCTCTGCAAGGACATAGTCACATTCAAAGGCTCAGGTCAAGATATTGACTCAACTTTTGTTCCTATTAAACTATATAGACAAATAATTGGTGATAAAACCTGCACTATGTCCAGAGTGTAAAAACAAAACCTACCTTCTCTCTAAATACATCTTTCATATGGGAAAATTGGAAGCGAGTCCTACTTCCAAAAGTAAAACAGGCAAGCATAACTGTACAAATGTTTTGCAAGGTGTTGTCAAATAAACACACATGCATGTAACATCATTTTGTAGCATCTCAGGTAATTTTGCTAGTGTGGAACTCCTCAGCCCTGTTTCTAATTTTAAGGAGTTCTCAAAGTTCAAGACAGCTCAGAAAAATTCTAATTTCAAAAGTAAAATGTGTCTAAAAAGCAAAAAGACCAGATGAAGCTATAATTACTGTATATGCTGACTCTAGCAGCAGTGAAGTCTGCATTTTATTGCTTTGACTCTGATCAAGTGCATGCAATCAATGCGAATTATTACAAAAGAGTTAGGAGATAATTTTGAAAATATGTCAAAAATGCAAAAATTTGAAAGTTAGATGAAGTTGAGATGGCTGTATTGATTTTGAAAAGGTTTGTAAATTACACAGAAATATCACCCTGTTTCCAAGTAGATCTCAAATCTTTTTAAGCAAGCTCTAATATTATACACAGTTCTGAGTGCTGCATTTCCAGCTGTGAGCAGACTTATTCTTAACCCTTAACCTGCCTGTATGCTTGTTTTTTGAAAGTGGGAATCAGGTCCTTTGTTAGGAATGCCAGCCAACTTACTTTACAGCTGTGCTCTTTTGGAAGCCTTCTAGACCAGTTTATTTAGAAATATAAGCACAGCCTCAGTAGCTAGTTATCACCCAATATTGTGATTTTATTTCTAATGCGTACTGACATTGGAAAGAAGGTATTCTCCTAAACCTAGATTATGACTACCACAGCAACAGCCACCCAGTCTGCGACCTAACCAGTGTGTTACTGTATTCTGTTTTCCAAAGATCCATAGCAACGTTTTATTTTAGTTTCTGTCTACATGAACCAATTCTCTGTATCAGGCTTGAATCTTATGCAAATCTAATTAGAAAAATTTCATTCAGATTCACACACAACTAAGCCTTAGTAAGTCATGCAATAGATCAAATCTACATTTTGAGTTTTCAGTGGGATCCAAAGAGAACCAAATACCATGCCTAGCTTTCAGAGGAAGCATTTCATAAACTCTAGTTCCAATGCTTACGCCTATGCTAAAGATGTATGATAGTCACAGGAATTTTGAATCAATAAAGTCAGCAATAGAATAAAACGGATTATTTCCAAGTGAAACTCAAGTATATTCATGCATAGATGTAATCTTACCAACATCCTTGTTTCGTTTGGCTATTGTAAAGGGCTATTGACCTAGGCTGAAGAATTTAATTTTCTGTACTCTGATGTTCCCAACCTAAGCCCTCAACCTTTCACAGGAATCAGGGAGGTTCACTTGAAAGTGCCCTAAATCTTCCAGAATTTACCTAAACAGTGAAGAACTGTAGCAAGTCGAAAGTCATAGACATGTTAAACAAATATGAATACAAAAATGCAATTATCCTCACAGGAAAAATTGCAATCTAGGCGTAATGGTAAGGTAAAATTTATCTGACCTTGTTCTCAAATTGTCCGTGTCAGATCATTCAGAAATCAATCATACTTTGTTCTTAAATACATTGACAATTTTAGGCAACAGCTCCTCAATCTTCTCTCAGATAAACATATTTCAGTAGCAATAACATCAAACAGAACATTGTGACTCTAGTATATTCATATAGAAAACTGCAGGTTTAGGTGCTAATAAAGTATATGGGAAAAGTCAAAAGGCATGCAGTAGGACAAGCAGGGTGTATTTACAGAAGAAATCATCACACTCCAAACTCTCTGGGGGTAGGGCACTTTCTTTCATTTGACAATAGATAGTATATATATTTATGTTGATCTGAACAGAATAACACATTATAATTAATAGACTGAAGTAGAATGAATGATACTGAGGCTGACTGGTATTTGCAAGGAGTGAAATGTTCTAGTTACCATATGACTGTGGTTGGCAATTTGGATAGCACTGAGCCTCCTGGCTTCTGGAAGCAAATTTTCTCAGAGCAAGAGAGCTCTAGCTTTCTTCCCCCTCACACCTTTATGTTATAGTAGAAGAGGAACAACAGTGTAAAGAATAGTTATCATTTTCCATTTCACCTTCAACAATTGTCTGTGTCTTCCAAGAACTTTCCTAACCTGTAGGAGTTACTGGATCATCAATTTGAGACTATTTTCAGCACCTTTAAATTGCACGACTGACAATCAAGAATCGAGGTCCAGAAGATCAGTAGTGTAATACTTAATATTTGATGATTACATTGGGTCAGAGAATAAATTTGATCTGTTAGAAACATTTAAAATACACTGAAATAATGTTCAAATGTTCAAATATTAAATTCTTTCCTTTTTTAGTAAACAGAGTGCAATTATAATTAAAGGTAATTCAATCATGATTATTAAACAATATTACAGGTAATTAGAAAAGACATTAAATGTAAAGATGAACTTGCCTTCAAAAGAATAATATTTTTCCTATGCGTTTAAATTATGCCTTTATTTCTATTAACAAGGTGCATAATAATGACTCTGGCCATTTGAAAAGTGAAAAGTCTGTAATTGAACAATTATTAGTGTCACACTGCCTAAAGGCACTATTTGTCAAGAGATTTATATGATGGGCAATTATATCCACTCAGCCTTGAAGGATAGATAATATTATCTTCTGATGGAAACAAATTACCCTTTATGTTTAATTTTTTTAAAAATTTAAGAAGCTTAGCTTCTCTATTTTATTATTTAGACCTTCCATACTAGAGTCTTTGAGAATACCTTTTTTTCCCCACTACAAAGTATTATCAATTTCACTAGGATACAGTACGGAAAAATTGCTAGTGTCAATTCATTATGTTCATTACCCCACCAAAGGAAAAAAAATCGCCAATTTCTTTAATTAATGTCTCTGGCCTATTATGTTTTGTTTAACTTTTGTAACCTATACAATTACATATATAATCCCTATTGAAAGACAGAAGAAGCTTAATGAACACACAAAAGTTCTTCAAACCTTTGCACATATTTAGTTAAAACCTCATTTATTCTTTATTGCTTAAATGAGTCTTTAACAGAATGTCATACTTAAAAAAAATAACAGACATCTAAGACCATTCCTTCTTAACTGCTTTTCAAGTCCGCAAGAAGTGCAGAAGTAAGCTCCCCTCCATATGTAGCTTTATCTCTCATAAATTAAAAAAAAGGGGGAAAAAAAGAAAAAAGAAAAAAAAGGGGGGGAAAAAGAGAAAAGCCTTGTAATCACCTCATATAAGAAAGACTGTGGGTGGGTTCCTACAGCATTACACATTTTGTGAGGTCCAAATCCTAAAGCAGGGTAAAAAGAGCTTTAAAATATAATGATTTCTAAATGTAGAGGATTTTTCTTTGTTTTTCTGTTGATTTTTCAACTAGGACTAACTAAATTCAAGGAATGTGATTAGACTGCATAGGCCGTGATTTGAAGGAGAAACACCTAAGTAAAGGAGCTTCAAACCATGGCAAGAGACTGATACAGTCTGAAGGATACTACAAAGTAACAAAGGCATATAGATTTATTTTTTTCCTCTATCTACCTAAAGTGAAGAGTGATTACTTCTGGAACCATTAATTAAGTCTTCACATTGTGTGCTTTAACTACTCCCTGTCCCTGGAGAGGGGAACTGCAAACTGGCAACCTTGCAATAGATTTTTAGATCAGAAAAGGCCCGTATGTCTCCTTAAAACATTTCCGACACAGATAATCAACTTGGAACGTAAGCGGAAGGCCAAACCCCACAAATACAGTCTGTCACAATGAGAGCAGAGTGATCTACAGCATTACAAACATCGTGTGTTTTACTGTAGAGAAAATAAAATTCACAATGTAATCAGACCAGCCATCCGTTTGTGGTAGATAGGGTAGTATACCAGCAGTGCACTGGCAAGTACTAACATTGTGTGTGGCAATCATGAGCTAGATATAATTAGGAAATGAAATTAATTGTTAACATCAAGACTACTATGACTGTGCACATTCGCAAGAAGATAGGAAAATCACTAGCCACATATTAAGAAGCAGGACTGAAGTCTCACTTCATGCATAAAAAGAAATCTTTTCCAGGAGGGATCTGGGATCTGCCACTCATTATCTTTGGCCACCAAAAAGAATTAAGAACCAAGGCTGTAAGTTCTGATTTTGGAAGACTTACTCCACATGCTTCACTGACATAGTGCTATTATCAAAGTCTGAATTGCTCTTCACTGTTATTATTTGTGTTTTCTTCTTGTCAGTTTCAGCAAATAGCCTACTAAAAAGCTATCTGCAACTTAATTAAAATACACATTATTAATGTCATGTTTATATGGAAAATCTTTGACAAAATAAGTAGCCTCTAGCTTTTGAAGCAATCGCAATTAAGTCTGTCAATATGTACTAGTCACTCAAATACATGAAGAAAACAATACTAAGTGAAGCAATTTGACCTGCTTCAACCACCTCCGCATAAAATGGCATTTCACAGAACATTTGATCTAGAAAACTGCCCATGGATCAATTATAAGAAACTGTGAGTTGTGCAACACAATGCAGAACTGAAGGCACTAGATAATTAAAAGCTAATTTCTTTAAACAAACTCTCTTAATTTGGATGTATGGCAACTTTACCACCAATTTCAATAAAATTGTAATTCCTTGGTACTACAGAAGTAATCCTAATTTAACTACCACATAAGCAGTGGCTGCTCCAAAAACATAAAGCCAGACGAAAGCATCCCAAATTTCATGCCTAATCTTCTGAAAGGTCTGTTGATGTTGCAGGTTCCACCCCTGCCACCCCTCAATTTCATGACTGCTCTCTCTGGTTTGTTCAGTAGAAAGCTCAGCCTTTTTCCCTGGATGCCAAACTTCACCACAGTTCGTAAGATGATCTTCTGACTCTGAATCCCTGTGAAAACTTCTATTGAATAAACTTTCAATTTCAGTAAGATTACATCTTCAGGAATACGCCACATACTATACAAAACTTTTGGGGGTTGGTTTGTGGTTTTTTTTGCAAGAGAGTAACTTTTCCACATACCATTTATGCACTTTTCATGTTTGGCTATGAAAAAAAACCCATCTTTTTTCCTATCAAATATTTTAAAATAACATATAGGTTTAAAGAAACATTTACAAAATTGCCCAAACACCCACATTAATTTGCAACTCTTTTAAGTTCTTGTAGTTACCAGTAACAAATGTGAAACTTGATTGAAAATCCTTTCTTTTTGTTGTACACTGGTACACTTGACAGCACTCCAGTACACCAGTGTACTGGTACACTTGACAGCAATCTCCTAATGAGTGTATAGGATGAGATAAAAAGGAAACCTGGGGAGGGGAGATGGTGCAAAGGCTCAGGGGGTTTCTTTCAATTTGGAAAGTGGCAGGTGGGGAATTCAGAAGCTGAGAGGCTATGCCACAGCCCTGGGGAAGATTCAAGCAAGTGTGTGTGCCCAGACAGCTGGTGTGGAACAAATTCAAGAAGCAGATTAAAGTGGTGGACTTCTAAACATGTTTAATTTAGACAGGTGTTAGAGCCTCAAAAATCAGGGGTCATCTTCTTTTAGCTTAAAAATACCTCTGAAATACTATCCAATACGAAATTTCTCTAATAAAAATATACATTATACACACACAAATATATAGTAGCATCAACCTATCAGTATAAACGTTATCAACATGAAAAGGCCAGTCACTGCCACTCTTTTGGGAACTGTGCATCTCTCTCCCATTCTGCCATTTGCAAGTTTGGATTTTTCTCCTTTCCTCTAGCAAGACTAGATCAGAAGATATATCAAGGTCTGATCCACTCAGTTTCATAATGAATGAGGTTAGGAATGAAAAAATCCTCGGAATATACTTCCCAACCCCCCACAAAGTGGGGTCATGTAAGAGGGGGCAGGTGCACATAGGCATACATGATGGGAAATGATCAGAGAGACAGGAAGAGAAGAAGAGATGAGGTGGTAGTTAATAGACTGCTCTTTTAAAGGTGCCACTAGAGAGCACCACCTGTAGCACAGATGAGGTTTACCAGTCACATCTGAAGCAGAGGTTACTGTGAAAGGAGGAGGTTGCAGAATTTCCCTGTAAGCTCATGAAGTGTATGAACAATGGCAAGGTAACACGAGCACAGCCAGATGTGCAGCAGTCCTGCTGTATGCATGGATCTCACAGGTCTATGAAAAAGAACAGGTTTTCTTCATCCTCTGTCTTTATGAATGCCAACATCTAGCTTTAGGGTTTTGAACTTAATAAAATAGTAAATGTTATTAAAAGTGTAATTATTATGCAATTTAGACTGAATAAAGTGTTAAGCCACTAGCAGAAAGGCATTTAAATAGAACAATTTAGAAGTAGATCCAGTGTTTCATTTTTTTATAGAAGATATTTGAAACTGGCATTTACTATTAAGCTTTTGGTATTTTGAATTCACATACTGATCCAGGAGAAAACAAACACGAAAGCATCCACTATTCTCTGGGATGGAAATCCCAACAGTTAATTGGTTCTTTTGTTGATACATATATCTATATCATAATAACTGCACTGGGTAGAAATCTAGATTGCCTGCTAAGATTTTATATGATTTAATACTTATATCTCACTGTTATGCCACATATCTACCAACACAGGATGGAACAGAGACCTATCACTTATAGTGACCAATTACACCTTTACACACCACTGTTCCTTTATTGGGACATAAAAAAAAAAATTATATTTAAGTCATTTCTCATTTCTTGAATAAAACAATAATTGTAGAAATTTTTTGTACCCTCAAATAAAAAACTTATTGCTATGCAACACGTTTGAAGTTAATGCAAGATCAGAAGCAGACAACTGCATCCAACCTCACTAAATAGCCACATTAGCAGGATGTTTCCAATAAACGTAATCAAACCTATGAGCATTTAAACAGTGTTAAAAATAAGATGCGGAATTTTATATCCAGTGAAATGACTTGTGATTCCATTAGCGCTCTTCTTTCAAATATTTTCAGACTCCAACCCTGCGTACACTATATAATCTCATTGATGCTATCTGTGATGCACACCTGTGGCAACTGCAGGTCCCAGTTTTCCTGACACAGATACAGCCAGATGCAAAATGATAATGACACTCCAAATACAAAATACATCTTGCTAGAGCCTATTTTGCACTAACAAAATGTTGGATCAACATTTCATTGCAAACAACTAATGGATATTTATATATGACAAAGCAGAAGCAAAGGTGTCTTTCTCTATTCTCTGTTAGGAATTCCATTTAACTGTAAGAGTAATTAAAAACACAACCCCCAAATTATTGAAATTGCCTAGGTAAGTAAAGTCATCATGAATCAGAACAAAATGAAATATTCAATCACACACTAAAATTATTATCCAAGACCAATTCCAACAAGCTGCCTCTGATTACTGTAGTACCCCCTTCGGAAAAATCTAGGTAAAATCAGAACGGCTGAGAATGAAAAGCTCCTTTGCCTGCAACCTGCAAAAACTTGTATCAACCAAAGTGCTGCATTCCCCGAACACAAGTTCACCAGGAACTTAGAAAGAATCCTAAAAACTGACTTCAGATCTCTTTTTTTAATTTTTTTTTTTTCCCTGGTCAGACTGTCTGGTTACAGATGTCCAATATTGAAATACAAGCTACAGCTTTAAAGTTTCATTTTCATTGTAAGAAGAAGTAAAAAAGCTTTCAGGAGAAACCAAGTATTTCACCGTTTTATTAAATGCTCTCTTCAAAGACACTTTCCCAGGAAAGCAAATTCCAAATTGTTTTCATGCCTTGAAAAACCTGTATTAAACATTTTTCACTCTGCCAGAGGAGCAATGCAGAAAATATATATCTTTAAAAATATCTCAAAGGCCAGACATTCACATTTGCTGAAGTATGTACTATTGTCTATGGGAGCAAAATATACTTCTTTTCACATTCTGAAAATGTTTACATCTCTTCCCAATAATGAATTAGTACAACAAATGCTCCTTGCAGAATAAAATATGATCTTAATAATTCCTAGAAGGAAGACAGGAAAATTACAGACATTACAGTACTTCTGACCAAGGAATGATTATACTGAAGTGACATTTGAGACGCAAAGACTGCCTCATCTCTCTGAGCTATAGGTCTACTTCTATTTTTGTGATAAAGTTCTAAGCTATCAATACTCATAAAGCCCATCCTAACACAAAGCTGTGAAATTACACTAAGAAACTTCTCAGAAGTGCTAGCCCCACAATCCAATGAAAAAATGAAGTACAAAAGTTTTATACTGCTAAATACATAAAGTTCAAATGTAGGCAGATCATAGAATCATAGAAGATACTTTGTATCTTCTGTGACAATTTTATCTGGCCTATGCAAATTTAACGTATTCCCATGCTTCTAGAAGCATTTCACATCCTTTTTGCCCAGTAAACAACTCAACAGGCCTAGGGTAGAATAGGATCAAACATATTGTGTGCTGACAAGCATATAATTGTAACCTTTTGAAAAATTTGGTATTTATTAAAGAATCTGAAATTTAATCCTTCCTTACAAGTGGAAAAGATCAAGCAAGGTTTGTTCTGCATTATCTGAGATGTATTTATAAGCCTCCAAAAGCATCTAAAATAGGGACAACTTGAAAACCTCAAGGCTCAAAAAAGGATACTCACATTATGTTGACTGATGAGAAACTGGGGCTATGAAGAGAGGCTTCAGGCTAGAGGAGGTAGGCTGCAAGAGAAGAAAACTAAACTCAGATTAAGTTGATACACTGGACATCATTAACTAGTGAGATATTTTTCAAACTTTTTCATAAATAGGTGGTTATTCAAAAGAGGACAGAGTTGTCAGTAGAATTCCAAACATTCTAGATCATGTACTATATAAATGACACCATTTATAATTCAGGATAGGCAGGGCTAAATCTAGATTGTTTTTCTATTTAACTCTCTGATGTGACTGACCTTTAGATTAAATTTGCTGGAATAGATTTCTCATTAATATTAAATGACAGAAAAAAATTTACCTCTGAACTCCAGACTTAGATTTCCGTGGGCTCTTGATTATTTCTGTGCTCCTATTATTTACTTAGCCTACTAATATAAAGATACCCAAACCATTATCATGACCAGCCTACCAATTTCAAAACTGACTGAATTTGAATTACTTAAAACATAACAGTACTCTGATACAGAGGCAAAAAACCTCATTCATTTCTCATCATTAGTTCAAATAATTTCCTGCCTGTTTTATCTGAAAATTATTGAGTGTGTTTTCTAATCCTGAAGAAGGTTCCTTTTCTTGTTACCAGAGGTAAACAAGTAGATGTGTGAGCAGCAGAACTAATGAAGCCTGGTTTCCAAATCTCCATGTGAAGTTTCTGACGTTTAATAAAAGAAAAACTAATTAGCTTTGGGGTTGATAAATTAGGATATTAATAGGGTCCTTTCTCCTCCACCCACCCAGAAACCTGCATTCAGAACTTAACACTTTGATACTTCCAAGCCTCTGTCATATATTAAAAATCGGCCAACCAGTCAAAGAACCAAATACATACAGCGTTACTGAAAACAGCGTTACTATGAAACGCTTCCCCCCTATTTTGAGGGAAGCAGTGATAAAAATAAAAAATCTTATTTTCTTTCATAGCAGGAAAACAAAAAAGTATCTCATCAACTGCATAAATAACATTGTGGACAAAACATTTTATTAAACATTCTCCAGCAAAATATTTACAGCCCTTGTCACATATTTCCTCTTAACAAATAAAGATACATGTCATCAGTGTGATGGAGGACAGCATGGTACTGCTTCAGAAGGAAATCCCAACACTGCAACCAGTATTTCATCCCACAGAAGTCAGCAGAGTGTATGGAAAGAAAGGATGCCAACAAAATGCTCGTAAGTACATGCAAATAAACCACTACAGCTGAAGTAACTGCTTACAGACACGCTGGGGAAGCATTCACGTGGCCTGTCATTAATAGGAGGACAGTGCTGGTGGGAAGGACCAGCTGCGTGCATTCGAAAGCTGTATCACTGGCCAAATCTAAGCACCCTGCCGGTAATGCTTGTATGCCAGTTTCTCTAGTAGCTGGGAAACTTCCAGCCTCTCTGGCATTTTAATGTGTGTTTAGATGATACATGCAAACTGAAATCAAAAACTTTACAGAAGTCAGGAGAATGAATTGCACAAACAACATTGCATACACAAAGTATATGCAAAAATGCACACAAATAAAAGATTTTATACTAGATATCCCTAAGAATATCCATTGGTTCATTTCTGTGTTACAGAAAACCAAAGATAAGCCTCCCAAACCTCTGAGATATTTATCCTAGTCATTTTATTGAAAAGAAACATGTAGTCAAGAACAGTTCAGTTCAGTTGCTCATCTTGACAGAAACTTTGGGTCAGGTAAAACTTTGGGTAGGGAAAAAAGAATATAGCTCATCCAGCATCTAATCAGTAGCCCCAAACTGACACCCTAATTCCAAAAATACCCCCCAAACAGTACAGATTATTTCAACAATACCCTTGTCTCAGTACCACTATATTAGCTTTAAAGTAGTATTTTATAAATTATTTATACTGTCTTTTAGAAGAACAGGCTACACCTTATTATTTGCATAGAAAAAGTGCTCTGCTTGTATTTTCTGTACCTCGCAATAATCCTAGGACACAGAATTGTTCAAAAAATCCCTGGAAGCTAAATAGCTATGTTTGAATTATCATTGTGTTGAGGTTTTGGTTAAGCAAATGAATTTCATAAAAACCTTAAACCAATTGATTTTCCCGCTTTAGAAATCGGTCAAAGAATGCATTTTTATGGTGGACCTTAGGCGCTGAATTGCGATTAGAGAATCAAGCAAGCATCAAAACGTTCACAGCACCACAAGCTATTTTCTCCTCCACTTCTGATTCCTAGACAGTTATTACTTTTGACAAAGAATTACAGAGAAATATTCCTCTAGGTTTTTGAAAGTAAGGAGACATTCATTATTAATAGAATTTTTTACCTTGTAAGAATGTTGTGTCAGAACATACCATTCAGGGAGCCTGGGAGGAGATGAGAGGCAGGCAGACTGCTGGACTTTATGTATGATGTATCAGAGGTTTTAGAGATCAGCCAGTTTTATTTTTTTAATTCATTATTTATTTCAACTTTTTTAACTTTTGTAGTGACTGCTGATGAACTTCACATATTTTCATTGTACAAATATCTACAGAAATTTTTGGCTAAAAAACATATGTATATGCACACTATTATATTTTTTTTCTATTTTGAAGCATGCTGCAGTTCAAAAATAAATCAACTGATATTTTGTAGATTATGTGCCAAATTATTTAATTATTTTTTATCTTATTTTAATTTCTAATCTGCCTGAAAACAATAAGAAATTAAGGATATGTCTATATGTTTCACGTATTTGCTACTATACCTTTTTTCCTTACTATTCTTACCAAATGTTAGGGGTAAAAAAAACCCCAAATAATGACACATTTATCACTTCAGCTGACTGCTAGATGGACTAGCCAAATACCTATTTCCCAAAATGGCATTAAATTTAGTCGATTCACTTAAACTATGAAAGAATGATTTTGATAGAGGAGGCATGAGCCAGAACTAAGTAATCTGAGAAAACTTCAGGTTCTTTTACAAGAATAAATTGTAGCCTGATACACAACACCTCAAGATTTGATGGTAAATTTTATTCCCAATAAATGTAGCTATTGGATCATTTATGTGACTGATAATGAAAAATGGAACCAACTGCTATTAGAGTCTCATTCTAAATAGGCTAATGGACCTGTTCTTTGAAAGTTAGTTAATAACACTGTCAAAACATCACACTCAAAACTCATAGTATTGTTTTCCAGCTCTTGCTGGTAAACAGTTTAGGAAAACTGTTTAACTTTATTGAAGTGGGTGTTTTCAGGTATAAAAAAACCCCATTAAAATAAAATGCCTTACATTCCTTACAAGGGCTTGGCTTCTTGGTTTTTTAATCTGGACAAATTTCTTGGTCCTCACATAACAGGCACCTTCACTTCACATTCCTATTAGAAATTAGACTTTGACTTGATCCACATGATTTCAAATCAGTGTACTCTTCCATGTAAGGCAATGTTGGGATGGGTTTTCCTCTGCTATATGCATTTCTGCAGTATTGGCTTTTACTATGCTCAGTCACACAAATTGGGAGCTCTGTACCCCATATCAAAACAGTTTATGCAAAGAAATGAGAAATAATTTCTCAGGATTTTGAAAGCTACTTGTAGATGCACAAAGCTGTCAGATGTCTCATTATAATGAATGTGATTATGATTCTGCCTCTTTTTCCATCACTTCATGACAGAAAGAAACTGAATATCACAAATAAGGAGAAGACCTCAATATATTGAGTCTGTCATTTACAGGTATATAGATTTATGCAGTAATACTGCAAAAACTGAAACCCTTATTTTACCCTTGAAATGTGCTTTGATTCATCATATTGCATTTCAGAAAGAAGTGAAACAATTGTTTAATCCAGTAATTGTTCGTATTACACAGAAGTGCAGGAACATATCATGAGTACAGTAATGCTTATGATTGAGCATCACTTTACTAAAGAAAGAAGGAGCACAAAACAATGTAAAGAATACTAAAGCAAAATAAACTTTATATTTCCTTAATCTGTTTTTGCAGGGAGAGGGGAGTGAGGGTGGAAGGTCGTTATAGATATATGATCCAAAACATACAGCCAAAACTAGATTTTTAGATTGAGGTGATGCTTTTTTATTGGACCAGCAGGTTTGGGAAAAAGTGGACAGAATTTCTGGCACATAAGTCCTTTTTCAGATCTGAAATAAAAGCAGAAAATTGTAAAGCAAACTGTAATTAAGACATTAAGAAGAACTGCTTGGGATTTCATTAGATATACATTAGACTATCCAGAAGAGGAGGGTGTACCTGGGGAGTCAAAGAGACTCAGTAAGGAGGAGAGGTGAGAGGTGGCTGCCTTCCAGGGGAAAGAGCTCCCTGTAATTTATAACTTGTGGAACACTGTGACATTAATTGGGGGGCTGGGGGTGGAACAGGACTTGCAGGTTATAATGGACCAGAAAAACACTATCTCCAGTGAGATAGCTTTTCGTATTTACTAAGTTATGAATTTGAGTTTCCAGACTTATCTTTCAGAAGTATTTTGTAGGTCATTCTTTAATTAAGTCAGAGCAGTTGCTTCCAACTTGAATTTTGCTTTGAAGTTTCCTGCTTCTGTTTCAGACCTAAAGAACTACTTATGTGCCTGAGAGCTTATCTGTTTTTTTTTTCCAACTATACTTAGTCTAATTAAAGACGTTACCCCTACCTGTAAATCTTCTCTTAATTAGCAACTTCATGGATTTGCTGATGGCAAGTGCCAGAGTGGATCGTTCCACTGCTATCAAACCAATAGGGAATTAAACTAAGCATGCTGAAATGTCATTTCCTCATTATAAAAATGCAGTAACACCTTTTCCTTGCAGCCTATGGCTGCAAAATGCAACCTTCCAAGAATGGAATGTTCTCATTGAGGTCTAAGAGAACAGCTATCTCACGCTGTAGTGGTTGCTGAACAATAAAATTGTGGTTAAAAATCTATTCCTAAGTTTCTCTGATATGCAGGTGTCACAAAGGAAAAGGAGATAGAAGAACTGACACCTGGAAAGAGTTAAATCAAAGCTGAACTAATTGAAGAATAATACATTGCTAGTGGAATGGAATAGGACATAAAATAGTAATGTTGTTGGAACAGACAGAGGGAGTGTAAACATTGAGTTGACTGGCATACCGTTGAAGAGGGTAGGTCTCCATGGTCCGTGCATATTCCCTACAGAAGTTCTAAAGGAATGCCAATCAAAGAAAACATTTTCAATCTCCTGGGATTTAAAGATTTCCATTGAAGTATCTATCTGCTCTCCCATTTAAAGTCAAAGCCAGAAGACTCAAAGGGCAAACTAAGCAGATGGGACATTGTAAGTGATGCAACAAATAACTGAATTGTTTGTTGAAACATTATATGTTTCATAGATTTATGCAGAATGTAAAGTGATGGAGAGGCCACTGAGCTCAGCTGAGAAATTCTGCCATGAAAGAAAACCTTCTCCACCAACCCCCCAAGGGAAAAGCAAGAGCAAATAGATCTGATACATTAGAGAACACCAATTTCGTAATTTCATTTCAAATTTCCTACAGAAGCTCTCAAATTTTCAGTGCTAACATACTACTGTTGTTTTTACTTCAAAGCTGGGGATGTACGGATGCTCCAAATCAGTTATGAAATTGCAAAATAACAGTGATATGAAACTTCATGTATATTTTGAAGTAGTTTTACAGAAGACACGATGTATCAAGGCTTTAGCTACTACTTTTTGTGGGGAAAAAAACCACACCTGGTAAACAGTCAAATGATAAAAAGATAAATAAGTATATGCACAAGTATACAAATAAGTATATGCACAAGAGCAGAGAGTGCAGTCAGGCAGATAAAACACACTAAACTAAAACTCTTCTGCAAAATGAGCAAAAATAGGTTTACACAAAGACAGACATTACAGAGAAGACCAATATACCAGCTCACATTTCAATGATGACTGTCTCTTACAGTGCAGTCTATTAAATCCACTTGAATCCTTGCACACTACAACACGCACACAGACCTCTTTCTTCGCGTTTATAGAGCATGACTACCATATATTGTGGAGTTCAGCAAGTCAAACATTCATTGTATTAATTTGGATGGTTATTACAAACCTAATTGAAGGAGTCATGGGCTTTGAGGACTTACTAAAAACAGCTGATGTCCCTTTTTGGTACCATGAAGAACAGCTTCCCCTGGCTACAGAGAGTGTGCTTCTGAACTCATCTATCAGTACTGCTTCATCTCCTTCTATGCAATATTCTGGCTTTTTATTTGTCTAACATACAATGATTAGACAATCTGCGCACTACTTCTTCATATTTTCATATATTTTTAATCTCTTGATGCCATATTTTATGGAGCCAATCTTAAAAAAAATTGCCCTTCCTGCCACTTCTGTTAGTCTTTCTTCAGTGAAACTTTTAAAAAATGCTTCATTAACATGCAATTTGTGCATTATATGGTCCAGTAGCTAGTTCCCAAACAAAAACTCTGGATCCCAATACTCTATAACTTCTCTAACATTCAGATTTAGACATTACAGTCTGGATGCATTATTTCTTTCAGTATTTGTGGGAGTCCTGTAGGTTAATTTTCACTTAACAATAAACACATTGTAGTAAGCTTTGAAATGGTTCAAGATCCTTGTGTTGTAGACACCAGAGATTCCAGAATAAGAGCTGATAGTGTTGACCTAGAATAGACATTATTCTGTAAAAAGAGCAGGAAAAATGATATAATATGATTGTAGTTCTTACTTGTCATCTATTTATCATATAAAGTAAATTAAACATCTTTGCCAGGTTAAATAACAACAAAAAAAATATAGCTACCTTCTCCATTCTGGCTTTCTATTAAAAATAACAACAAAACAAAAATGATGAAACTGAAGACACAAGTTATAAAATACTAAGAAGGTGATTGGATAAAGGCAGTGCAAATGATAAAAATGTGACAATTTAGTCTAATCTCTGGAGCTTCTCTGCCATTTTTCTTTCCTCCTTTGAGAATAATTCTCTAATATTTTATACCACAGGTCAAGTGCAGTTTCAAAAGGAGGCAAATACAATTCAGCAAAAGGACTCCTTAGATAAAATTCCCAAAACTTAAATACAAATACAGTGTTATGGAAACCACCTTTAGATGGTACACAGCAGAAACTCGATTTCCCAGTCTGTTTGCTGCAGACACTGTCAGAAGCAAGAAAAAGGATTCTGACTCTATCTATGGATGAGCACTGACAAAAACATGGGGTAAGGTCCAGCTGCTGCTGGCCACATATCGAGATAAGAGGAGCCAGCTGCAAAGCTCCCAACCTGCATACACTAAAAGAAGCCAAAGCCGTAACAGCTAGTGATCGGTGCCCTTCTGGAGAAGGAGCTGGAGGCCAGCTGGGCCTACTAAAGACTTAAGAATAGGCAAGTGGATCCCACTCTCTGTTTCCTTTGTACATTGACTCATGTCCTTTATATCTGGTACCAATACTTATATGTGGTCCCTTTCCCTCCCTACGGTCTAGATTTGAAATGATTTTCCTACCTTCCTTGCTTGCATACCCACATTTCAACAAGCCACTTTGATCCGACATGCACCTTGTACAACTTTTTCCTCGTCTGCATGTCAATTATTTCTTTCTGGATGAATCAGAGTTAAACTCAAGCTGCCTATGAAGTGACCTTACTTGCCTGTTTTACACAGTTAACTTTTACCAGAATTTCTAGAACATATCAAATAAGAATTGACAGATAAAAAAATAATTTCTCACAGGGTTCTCTCAGGCACATCTGTCCTGCTATTTATTTTCGTCAGCATTGCTCCTTACCTTCCTAGCACAGAAACTTCTGTTCCTTGCTCACAAGGGTCTCTGGTGCATGCTTTTAACAGATGTCTTCCCATAATTGTCATCTTCGCGAAGCCCCAGTGAGATGATAATCATCCCCACAGCTTTCAGTTTGCTCCGAGAATCTTCTCTTACCTAAAACTTCTGCTTCGCCTCACAAAAATCAAACCATTTCTGACAACAGAACCCTTCTGTCAAGCATGTCCTCCTGATTTCAAATTTCATCCCCCTAAAGAGTTTATAAATACATTAGCCAATATTTCTTTTGAAAAGACCAGTGTCTTTGATCCACACCTCTCTACTATAAGGCCCTTTCACTAACTATTGAAAAAGGCTAGCAACAAAAAAATGAAAAAGAAGAAAAAAGCCATAGCCTCCAGTACAATAGATGCAATCTCTTCATTGATCCTAGGATTAGAATCCAAAGACCAAAATTATATCCGACTGGGTTAGTTATAACCCCGGGGTGAGACACAGAAAACTGTATGCTGTGAACAGAGTATCCTTGAGACATGCTAAGGCACATGTGCTCATCCATCTTCAGAATTTAGGCTCCTACCAAGAGACTGCAAGAAATTATAGCGATGGCACTTTTTCTATCATAGCCTAATAACTGGAGTATTCACAAAAGAAGTTAGAGACCGTAATTCAAATCCTTCCTCATTACTCATAAGGATTCAAATCCTCATCTCTCACCTTCCCAAGAACATCCTAACCATTAAACTGTGAGATTTTCTGGGGCTGCAGGTAGCCACACACTGTATACCTACAACTCCTATTAAGGTTGTAACACTGAATCCAAAGAATAGGAGACTCATAGTGCCAAAAGGGAACAAACAGAAAGACTGTCCCAAGACTACACAGGAAGAGGCCATCCCATGCTGTGGTCCCTCTTCTAATTCATTGATATACAACCCATGAACAATCCTGGTAACAGGATCTGGAACATCAGACTCTATCATGTGTTTCTCCCAGATGACAGGATGTCTCCAAAGAGACACAAAGACTAAATTGCTCAGATTGGGTCTGGTGCGGGTGCACGTATAACACAACACCTCAGGAGCTTCCAGGCCAAACCAAAGGTGTAGTAAATTTAGGCAATACCCTGTGCATTGGGCATAGATGAATGTGGGCTGTTAAACTGCCATGTTGAATGCAAGTGATAAGTACTTCTTCATGTACAGACTGCACTTTCTACTTCAACGTTTCCACTGCTTCCTATTTCCAAGCTGTTTCTCAAGCATGAGGTCCTAATTACACTATTCTCTCTCCATGTGCCAGGCTGTGTGACTGGTTACCTCTGGAGAACAAGATTAGACAGACACACACTACCTATAGTTCTTTCTTTTCTTTTAATTATCCCACTATGAAAGACAATTCATTTTGCTGCTGGTCTTTGCTAAGCGTTTACCCATCTGATCATTGCCTTGAAACCACTTGAAAAAACTCATACATGGGAAGATCTTAAAGAAGCAGGAAACCATTGGAGCATTCTCTTTATAACTAGCAATAGAAATGCTTAAGCACATCTTTCTCCCTTCCTATTCTCTTTATTTTTCAATATAAACAGTATAAATGGCAAAGATGCTCATTTTCACATCTAGCCCAAGATGTCAGCTGTGCTTGACCATTGACACTGAAGCTAAACAACAACTTTCAGGAAAAAGCAACACATACTATATTAGCATACCTATATGCCTATATCTTAATTTCATGGAGTTTTAGTAATGTGTGTTTCTCACAGAAGGTTCACTACATAAAATTCAAGGTGTCTGGAAACAGTTTAAACATGCACACACATACACAGAGTATGAAATCACTGAGGACTCTGCATTAATTCAACCTGCTGAGATATGCTTACAGAGATATAAAATAAAAGCAGCTCCACTAAAACCAGCTGGAAAACTTGCAAATGCATTTAATCTCATATTTAGGCATTTACTAGATTGGGGACTACTTCCCTGTTGCAAATGAAAATGACCCCAGTGTGAAGACTGGTATTAAGTCAACTTCAATATACTAAATACATACAGCATTTTGGATTATTAATCCTTACTGTAGTAAAGAGAATATTCAGCATAAGATGTGATGCTGTACAAGATAGTAGAGTACAGCCAGTCACTTAGGTTATTGGAAAGAAGTTTCAGACACATCCAGGCTAATCTTTCCATATGTAAGGTCACGTACAGTGAAAGAGGAAAGCAGCACATCCATAATTGTTGGCTGATACCTTAAACCAGCACAGAACTTCAAACAGGACTTAGCCAATTACTAACATCAGCTTTATCACCTTAATAAATGACATGACACATTAATTATCAAAGCTTCCTCCAAGCTGGACACTTGAAAGAATGTCATTACCTTCTGACTGTTCTTACCAAATGCAGAGTCTATTTAATATTATGTGATTGTCTCATCCAGATTTCTTACAGATCTGCAACCATCAGAAAATCCACAAAGGGACTAATTGCCTGGATTCTGGTATAAATTCTCATCCCTTGGATTAATTCCTTTAGGCTGCAAAGGTAGATTATTATGAAGATAATTTCTATAAATACCTGGTAGTACATGGGGGGGGGAGCTTAGCATAAAAACACGTCTGCAAACTTGCTTTTATTATTTCTACTGCTAAAATATACATTAATATTGCAAAATTTACAGACATCAGGACCAAATACTTCAAGTGACATCGTACTGCAAGTCTAATCAGCAAAGGTGACTTTTATAGTTAGGGAAATGAGCCTTATTTAAAGTTAATGGATTTAGAAGACTAAATCCATTTTGAAAACAGGACTTTGACCAGCATCTACTTGAATAGATATACATAGAACTGAGTTAGCCCTGCTTCTCTTTGGGTCATGGAAGTGATGAATGACAAAAAAGCTCTCATTTTCTAGCCAGGCTCTAGCTGGGCCAGCCCAGCATCTGGTGCTGCAGTAGTGCAGGAAATCAGATGAAGGGCCAGCAAGGACCTTTATATTACTTTATGACAAATACTACTCAAAAGACTGATCTACATACAATACAACAAATAAATCCCTACTATTTTTGTTGCTCTTTTCTTTGGGTTTATTCATCTCTTTGAGACTGGTCACAATAAAGTTTTCAAAGAATCTGATGCTCTCATGTGAACATGTTCTTCATCATGTGTTCATCAGGTGTTCTCATGTTCCGTGTTCTTCATCATGGGAACTACCAATGTAATATTTGAGTGCCTTTAACCCCTGTATTACCATAAGTCTTTTTTACTAGTCCTGTCTGACAGTCTCTCCCTCTAAACGGAACACACTATCTTCACCTTTATCAAGAAGGAAGCGAAGAGCCTCCATATTTGAAAAGAAGTGCAATGCCTACAGATGAAGAATCAAGACTCAGTTACTAGGGATTAGCCCTCCTTCCCTGAGAGATGATTGCCACACACTGCCATAAATGGGTTAAAATAGCAAAGATACTACATAATGTATACCTATCCTTAACTGGGTTAGCTCTTTACTTCTTAGAGGGCAAATCACTGGCAATGGAGAGCTTTCTTTTACTTATCTTGCAGGGACAATTTTATTTTTAAAAGTGACGAAGTGTTCAGGATGCTATTTCAGACTAGCCGACATTTGGAGACTTCATTCTAAAGCTTCCCCATTATTTATCAAGGGACTTGTTAAAAATAAAGAGAAGCCATGTTAGATCTTTGTTTCAGGTATTTAGCTTGTCCTATCAAAGGAACCCCTTGTTTCAGGATGCTTTTGTCGCTGCCTTTGCCTCTTCCTGTTCCTGACATTACTACATACTATCTACCAAGGGACATCAGTATCTGAAGTGGTAACTGGCAAGAAACCTGGCACACAGACAAAATCAATATCATTTTGAAAAATTAAATTCAGAGGTGGCTATCAAAGGAGCTCTGTATTTGGAGATAGAGGGAATAAATCCTTCCCTCCCTCCCAAAAAAATGTTTGTGAAAAACTTTAAAAAAAGAATTAAAAAAAATAGTGGTTTTCTTTTAAGTAAAGGCTAAGCTAAAGAGCTAGTTTTTCAAATGAGTCAAAAAGGAAGCAAGCTGACTAAACAAATGCCAGCCATCTAGAATTCAATAAACCCAGCTCAGCCCATGACCTGGACTAGCTGTATCATAACATTAGCTCACCCAGTCAGGATAGCATGGCCTAGCTAAAATTCTACATCTTAGAATCATTCCTTACTCCTGGAGTCCTTTAGTTGTGTTTATTTTATTGCTGACAAACAATATTTCATAAAAGGTCTTGTATAAAAATCTAACTTCATTTTTAATATTCATTCAGTCTGAAATCATAGAATCATAGAATCGTTACAGCTGGAAAAGACCTTTAAGATCATCAAGTCCAACTGTTACCTAACTCTACTAGGCCCACTTCTAAACCATGTCCCTGAGAACCATATCTAGACAGCTTTTAAATACATCCAAGGATTCAACCACTTCCCTGGGCAGCCTATTCCAGTCTTTGACAACCCTTACAGTGTAGAAGTTTTTTCCGAATGTCTAACCTAAACGACCCCTGGCACAACTTGACGCCATTTCCTCTTGTCCTATGGGTTGTAACTTGTGAGAAAAGACCAATGCCCACCTCCCTACAACCTCCTTTCGGGTAGCTGTAGAGAGCAATAAGGTCTCCCCTCAGCCTCCTTTTCTTCAGACTAAAATAAGTTATATCAGACACCTTCTAATTTTTCTGGTGAAGGATAAGTACTTTTTTTTGTTTGCTTTGATATAGCAGTAGAAATTCCTAGCCCTGATCAAGAGATTCATTGCAAAAAATCTGTGCTACACCAGCTATGAGCTCCAACAAAGTTCTCGCTCTGCACATGCCCTTACACAGTTCTGATGCAAACGTAAGCTCTTAACTAGGATTGTGCCTTTGAAAGCAGGATCACTTCCCAGCAGACAGATGATATCTGTGCTGACTATGGGTCATTGAGTTCTCTGCATGTTTTGAGATACCTAAAGCGACACATTTATTTACTAGGTTTCACAGACACGATATATAAGCTGTGTCTTCCTGAACTGAATGGTTGCAAACTCACTCTCCAAGGCAATTTGTTCTCCAAAATCATGCCTTCACAAACTAATTAATCTTCTGTCTTCTAACGAACAGCTAATTATTTTTTCTTCACAGTGTTATGAACGAGGTTTAGCAATTTACTCTGTTGCTTCAACTCTGCTGTTTATAGAAAGTGTCTGTAAATAATAAACCCCCATATTTTTAAAGGCTGCTAGAAAGGCCATATACCAACATAAAACAACAGGTTTTTTTTTTAAAAAAAAAGATTCATTAAAAAAAACCCCATACAATCAGAAAATACAGAGATCCTTACATTCCTCTCATCAATCCAAAATGGCACTGCAAGGGAACATCGCATTCATATCTATTTATACTTTAACTTACTCTTCATCACCATGAATAAATTAGCACTTACCAGTTCCACCCTTCCATCCCTTTTTTTTTGAGATGCAAAAGATTTATAGAATCAAAGACATCACTTCTACTCTAGCTCAAGAGATTTCACTCATGCTGCAGTAGTCACAGCCTAATAGATAATTCTGACATTGTTTTCTGAATCATAAAAATTCATGATCAGAACCCACATATTTTTGTTCAATATTCACCTTGAAGCTGAATACCATACACAAATATGGGATGTAACAATTCTGAATGTAACCACTGCTAACTGAATCATCATTTGACAATGAATGCCTGTGTATTTGACAAGATAGAAAACCTGTCATTTGATACACAGCAAAAAAAGCACTAATAACTGTGGTTTTGGTAATAAAAAATAGACTAAAATATTTATAATATTTCTGTAAAAATTTTTGGAAGATTCATTAAAAAAGTCATTAATGTTTACAAAATATATTCATGAATGCTATTATATGCAGAATTTTATTATAAAGTGTACTCTGTATCACACCTTACTGAACAGCCTTGTAACTCTTTCCACTGAAATCTTCATCTCGCACACAGAATAATACCACCTAATTTACAATCCCCTAATTATAACCGAACAAAGTGAACCTGTGAGATGACAGTGTCACTTCCAGTTCTAACTCAGGGAAACCGTATAACTTATTCTGAGTGGGAAAAAAGTATTACTCTGGTTGAAATGGTGCAATCACACCATGTAAAGAAAATGTGTTAAAACCAGTGTGGCTCAGGAGCAAGACTTATGCACACCATAGTGACTTCAGCTAGCTGTGGTGTCATTTCAGCAATCTCAAAATCAGAACTGAAAATCAGCATTGTTTTAATGGAACAGAAATTTCTACAGGAATGCAATTATTTTTATTAATTCCAACAGAAGCTTGCCTCCTGTCTGGGAAGTTGACTTAGTAGCTGAAGCACTCGGATATATTGAGTTCTGCAACAGCCAACCAGCAGCAATGCTTAGCAGTCTCAGGTTTCAAAAGCAGCGTGGCCTAGCAAGCTCAGAGAGATTTAGGGCTATCTGAAGTAGCTTAAAATTAAACACAGTTTCAGTTTTCTTAAAATAAAGTTTCAAAATCCCTAATTTGCTGGGCTTAAAATAAATCATTAAGTACAGTCTTTTTTATTATTATTTCATTACCTCTTGCAATATGTATATTTCTGTTCCAGCCACTTTCAGGAGTCTTTCAACATTTCGGAATTCGTATTTTCCAAGTCTAACCTTGTCTAACAGATACCTTTAGAAGAACCATAAAAGATCTCTAAGTAGTGATTAATCACAACTGTGTACCCTCATAGAAAATTGTCCCATTTAAAGACACATCTTGCAACCACTTGAACCAGGCAATTTTGCTCATGGGAATAAACCCACAGGACAAAGTGTGGTATATTTGAAAGCAATGGCATTGCGTGTTCAAGGGTTCACCTGTTTCAGTACCTGAATGTATCTCTGGCCATGCCCTGGCAGTCCAGTTTGAAACTAAGCAGCTACAGACTGCACCTACTGAGCTGTTTTATGAGCATTCAGCAGGTCTGAAGAACTGGACTCACATTTCTGAATAAACCAAGCTATAACAAGTCTGAGTACTTCTACAGAATAATCTCATGTCCATATGCAGAGTGTCAGTCACTGGATCCATAATGAGTATGAATGCAACACACGGTTTCTCTGCACTTCCATCCAGTGTGTCCAGGGACATGCAAGTATTGTACAAACTCAGCCATGAAAAGGTAACAGGAGATTAAATGTGTATTCAGAAGCTCGTGTTTGGGGAAAGTTAAAGATCACATATGTTCTGCCATGTTTTTTATAGAGAAGGAACAAATAGTGAAAATTCAGCTGACGGATTGGAAGCTCTGTGTATGTTTGTTCATTTTCAATAAGCAGGTGACCAATGCACCATGTCTCTGATGCCTCTGTCTTAAAAATACAAGTATTTGCGCAATGTGAGGAGAAAGCCTGTGGATGAAAAGTGGATGAAAATTAATCACATTTTTAGTAGGGTCAGTGTCCATATGGCTCAACGAGCCAACCTGACTCAACACGTAACCTCACAATTGCTCGTGAGGCAGCAAGAATACATAGCTAGAAAGAAGTATCCAGCACAACCTTAGATTGGCATACACTCATCACGAAACAGCACAATAACTTCTTATGCCTATTCTGATAGTGCACAGTTTGCTCCAGCTCTCTTTTAATCTATTATTCTCACTGAAGCCTTTGGGTTAATGCAAGAAGTCTGTTCCTTATGTTACCAAACTCCCACGCAAATTAGTAGGAGAAAAGGCTAAACAGGACATAGCCCACTACTCAGAATGACTTCAGCAGCTCTCAGAATATGCCTCATGGAGAAGCTTATATAAACCCAAACTATGCAAAACTGAGGGTTCAGGAAGATGCTCAGTGTCCCTTTGCTCAAAGGCAACAGGAACTGCCAAGAACTGAACATATTTAAAAGTCTGCATCCAGTTTTTTTCCCCTGTTAGTATTCATTATCAGACTGTTACGAAATGGAGACCTACGTATATAAGTAAAACTGGTAATGGTTTAGGAATTTAATCCTTCAACCTTTCATCTTCTGAGCTATCCTTATTCACCTAGGGGTCTCGCAGCATGTGAGTTACAGCAGCTCAGGTCCAGAAGGAGTTTGCCCCTTTAAAATGCAACACTTAACACTAGGAAATGACTTACTGGTTTTGGCGCTATTTTTTAATAACAGATATTGCAGGCTGCTGCACCTTCCATCCCATTGATGTTAATGGGTAAAATTCTAAGGTTACAATTCTGTCGTGCTTCAGATCCTACTGAGATGAATGACAACAACTTTGTACTGCTTCCAGTGAAACGAGATCATGAGTTGGGTTTTACTTCAGGCCTCGCTCCTGCAGGTTTTGCACTGAAGTCAGCAGGACCTGTCTTGAACAAAGATTAAGGACCACAAGATCCAGCCTAGTGTGATCTGAATCTCTCAGTAACTAACAGAATTAGGCCCGTACGCA
This sequence comes from Charadrius vociferus, assembly GCF_000708025.1. Classification (NCBI taxonomy): domain Eukaryota; kingdom Metazoa; phylum Chordata; class Aves; order Charadriiformes; family Charadriidae; genus Charadrius; species Charadrius vociferus. The sequence goes on from NW_009649308.1 coordinate 6,981,456, forward strand.
TTCCTTTAAGTGGAAAATGATGAGAGAAAATGAAACATATTTCTATTTGACTGATTTGTTTGAGACTTGAAGAAGAGACCTACTATTCTATTTCAGAATAATATAAGAAAGTACATTACAACCCAGTAAATACGAAGACATATGGAAGAACTCTGTTCATCTGTATATTCATCAAAATAAAACTTATTTGCAACTCGTACGTCTATCAGCTATAGCAGGCAAATAACTTTCAAGCTACAGCTATGGCATTATGAGCTCAAAGGCAGTAATATATTTCAACTATTTAATGCAGTGGAGAAGGGCTTGTATACCTCTCCATTTATAAATTGAAATGCATTGTGAGGCTACATGAATAATGAATACCAGGAAAAGAAGACACCTGCTGCCAACAGGTCTATGAAATCCAAACTTTAACACAAACAAGTTTAAAATGCATTTCTGAGCTTTTCCATTTTTCCCCAACATGACAGCTTTGAGAAGGCTCTACAGAGCAAAATAGGTGCTGCTTCCTTTAAAGTTCACTATTTCATTTCCTCTGACATTTGGAAAATTTTCACTCCATTCTGCTCTTTCTCCTCTTTGTGTTATTTGTTAGACTCTCCTTTTCCTTCCTTGTCTTTTATGTCAGAAAATAGATGAAATGATTTGTCTTGTCACAATAAAAGAATAGCTCATACTGTTTTTCTTTCAGTTCTGGTTCTCTATTACTTAACTGCAGCCCTGGCTGGTTCTTTGTATTATGGTTTCCATCTTGGGAATTAATAAATTAAACAGAACAAAAATTAAATTAGACTTGGCAGGCTTGCAATAGCTAGTGATTTAGGTGCTTCCTCACATCAAATTGAGAGGGAATGTTTCAGTATCCTAGGGGAGACCAAATGAGATGAATACCTTGAAAGAGATTAAAATTTGTCAGGAAGACAGAAAGAATAGGGAGCAACTTTGGAAAAAAGATCTGAAGGGCTGCAATTTTATTTTTACAAAATCTCTTTGCGAAAGAAGGAATCATTTGATCTATCCAAAGACCCCTTCTGAAATGTGGCATGCTGAGAAGTGTCAAAATATCACATACTTTCTGACAAGCTGATATCAATTCTACCTGAAATTTTCATTTTTAACTCCAAGTAGGATAGAGAAAGTATCAATTTTATTGGTGATAATACTAAAAGTGAAATTATCACAGAATTAAAAGCATGGACTTTAATTGATTTTGCGTGCTCTCAGTTTGCATGTCATATTTCTTCAAACACAACTGGGTCAGGGCAGTTCCCTGGAAAGACGTGGAGACCGTCCTGAGCAAGATCAGTCCATAGTCTTCCACATAGTGTTTGCAGAGAAATGAAAGGAGACAGTCACAGCAGGGCCAGGAAGCCTACAAGTAGCATTCAAGCCTTAAAAGTGATGGAAATACCATAACTAAAGACCACAGGGGATGAAGCATAGTTTGCCACAACTCAGAAAGTCACCAAGTTCACAGAACTCAAACCTGGAATGAAGGACTCACTTGGAGAGACACAGCAGTTAAGTTACAGGGAGAACAGCTCACATTCCCTGTGCATTCTGAGCTGATCATTTTGTATCACCTCTATTAAAACACTCTTAATTTTAAAAGCCTTTCAGTTTTTTGTGGGAGCGCATTGAAAGGAAAATGTCCAGGTACAACAACCTCAAACTCCTGACTGATTCAGCATTACCTCATGACATGTCAAGGTACGGTTAGAACAGAACTGTGGATGACCAAGTCTGATTTTTCTTCCAAGAAAAATGCAGAGAATGCACTGACTTATTCTACTAGAAGCAAGTTTTGGGTCCACAAATTATAATGAGGAAACTGCACTGAATAGTTTATAACAAATATTTATAACAAATGCCTTTATTTTGCATTGCATTAACAAATACCCACTTTCCCCCAAAAAATTATGTAATTTGAATCTGAAAATTTTCTACTTCATTTTCATTGATTTCCTACTTTTTTATAGACATACTAAAAATTTCAATAGTGTTTCTTACTATCAACTGGTCATATTCAAGCCATATTATTTGCTTTGCTGATAGTTCACATAACCGGAATTTCTGGGGGCTTAAACAGCAGTCCCCCATGAAATCTATGCAGGACTGCTAAAAAGGATGTCTGTCCACAACTCAGCAGTCCCAAGTCACAGCCTGGCATATTAACTTAAAGTGCCAATAAAGGTGATTTTGCACTAAAATATCAGGCCTATGAGTGACATGTGAGGCACAGAATTTGTTTTGCGATCATTATTAGGGAGGCAGTTGCCACCAAGAAGCGGTGGGTATCGAGAGTTAATACCATCCTAGCTGAACTGGGACAGTTACACCAGCGAGATTTAGCAGAGGGGTCCCATCATGGCTCTGATACACGAGCAGAAAGCATACCTTTAATCATAGTTTACAGGTTCATGCAACAGCACTGACATTCTCAAGCACAAACATACCCAGGTACGAGACTAAGGGAAAAGAAGAGCTCAAAGTGCACCTAACAGGAACTGTTTAGTTTGCCAAACCTGTTTTCACCTTGTCATGAATTCTAAGTTGTCATATTAATCAAGTAAATTGGAGCCAACTCAACACAAAACAAAAAATATTAAAAATATTCCAATAGGATCCAACCGAAAAGCGTGTCTTTATGTTTTGACTGAAAAAGAAGTCCAGTTAAATTGCTAGTGCCAAACAATACTTGCAGTCAAACTGAGTAGTATGTTACTGCTCTGCTCTGCTCCCTGGAATACAGCAAAAAATGCCTCAAAACTAAAATCCTAATTGGTTTAAGAAATATTAAAGTCTTCCTGTGCAATATACTGAGGGATTTTGCACCTGCTGGCAGTATCAGAGAGATAAGAACATATAAAATGATACACAGTATTCAACAGAAAGGTCTGGGGGCGGGAAAAAAAAACCACAGCCAACTCAAATATACAACATTACATCTTGTCACTATATAGCTTTTACCTACTAATTAAAATGAAGGATCTACTCTATCACCTTCTCGCCATGAATTATTCCAGTTTTGAAAGCTTCTTCTGATTATTCCCACAAGCAGGCCTGTGTTCATTCCATACAAAACATTTCCTCCTGAACTGACCTGTATTGTCTTATATTTATAACTGGAGGAAATAACATCTGTTGTGATGGTCACACAAAACTAGCCCACTATTAGACATGAGGACACAGCAATCAAGCAGGATTTATTACTACAATTCACTGTAAGTGGGAATATAATCATAGTCCTTCTTTCTGCACCAGAGCTAAGAAAACCATTAGGTGACTGGCTATTATTTTTTCTCTATTTGCTTTGGGTTCTAAACAAATACGCAGAACCATGCTGCTTTTCAGATCAGACATTTGTGTTCAAGTATATTCAATTCTAAGTGAATGCGACTACAAGCCAAATTGAACCATGCTATTTATTTGGCTTTGGGACTGGCCTGCTAGATAATGATCAAGATTTTTCATGGTAAATGTGACTAGTCAATGAGAAAAGTTAAATAAAGATATCTCTGTTAACAAGCAAAATTGGAATAATACATTACAAAGCAGACTCAGCTTTTCAGACCCTTCATTGTGGAACCTATCTAAGAGGTCATTTGATTAAAGCTGAACAGAAATATCTATACATCTTTGTTTAAAAAGCTCACCAAGTTTAATACATTTAATAATATTAGTTACGGTTGGCTTCTAGAGCTAGATCTAATAAAGGAGTTTTAGCACTAAGACAGCAAAGCTTCAGATTTCCTGCCCTCTAGGATAAGCCTATATCCCTGTTAGGTGCACAGGACTCCTACGCAACACACAAGAGAGCAGAGACCTTTCAAAATGGAGACAAACCTTCAGAGGTGACAGCTTCCTCTTACCAGAAGTCACTTCACTGAAGACAGGAATAAATCTTAAATAATTACTAAGAGCTGCATTAGGACACTTCTGTCTGCTTGGCAATAGCTGCAACAGTTGAAAAGTGGTATCCATACCCTCTCTTTTGAAGAGCTGAGCAGACTGGTGCTTTTCTCTTAAAAGATTGCTATTAGTATTAAGGGTAGCCAGATGATAGTATTTACATAATTCTTATAATTAGATCATTTGCCCAGAGATAACTCTACATGGCAAGATTTTAAGCAAAAACGATAGGCAGCATGTTGAGTAGCAACTAAGTGGTGCTGTTAAGGTTTATAATTCTGGCCTCTACTTTTCACATAAATTCTCCTTTGCATCTAGCCCTTAAGGATATCAACTACGTGAGAAAAAACATCAGAAAATCTTTTTGAAACCCTCTTTTTTTCCCAGCCCAGTCACAGACATTAGTAGCTGAAATCCTTTTGCAATAACTGTCTAGAGATTGAACGTAATTTTATTTCTTTGTTAATCAAAATGGTCATATGAGAAACAGTGATCATCCTCAACACTCTCAAAAGACTACAGAGGAATTATACTAAATTTAACGAGTGCTGGATAAGTCTACAGAGCATCTTCATTTTAATTTATGAAACTGGTATTTCATTTGTTGACCATTTGTACATGTTTTTAAAAAAGAAATCATTGCAGATATCCAGGTTAATTGATGTGTTCATTAAAACTGTATGCCCATAGGTAACACTGTATGCCCATAAACTTCAATGAAAAAGCCATACTTAAAACTCTCCTGCTCATTAAAAACATCACATGTAAAGTTATTTATTGCAGTTCTGCAAGACTGAAAATCAGTTTCTAAATGAACTTCACAGTTTCCACAACATTATTTAGCTCAAATACTTAGACACTAATGGCCTTATGATTTTGCCAATTAATAACTACTAAAGAATTTTCCGGAAAAAAAAAAAAAAGGTAATCTTTTCCACTTGACTCAACATGCTATTCTTTGAAATCTCAAGGGGAAAAACATAAACAAGATTCACATTTTCAAGAATAAAGTTATATGCTTCTTATTCATAAATAATTGATCTACACATTACTATCAATTTTCCTGCAAAATTTACTGGGGTGATCAGACTACAGTTAAAGTACCTGTAAATCAACGTTTGATGCAAAGCTCCATGTTTCTCATTTGGAAAACAAAAGATTATTTTATATAAAGCTATAATGCCTTAGCTCTCACCATATACTTCTCCGGAAACTATTTTCTTTTTAATAAAGCATGAGCAAAATCATGGCCACACTGAAAAAATAAAAAACAATTGTCCCATTGACAATTCAGGTTCCTGAATTTCACCTAACATTTTCATACACATCAGTATATTTTGTGATCAGAGAATTCTACTATCACTAGCAGGTCACAGCCTCCTTAAAAAGCCCTCTGAAATAGGAAAGCATTACTATATGTATGTTAATAAGCAGAAGCAAATGTGCAAACACTGATGTGAAACATTCCTTTCCTCCTTTGACAGTCAAATGTGCCAAGGCCATTGGTAACCTAGTCATCCCCTGGGGTTTTCTCCAAATTTACAGTTCTCCCCATAATGACTGAGATTCTCTCAAGCACCTTCTTCTTTTCACATACTGAAATTATGTTTCATCCACTCCCACAACAAGGACTGTGAAATGATAGTAAGAAATAAACCCCTGAATTTATGTAAACAGTGCCTTCTTTCACCTATAGGATCAATAAGAGGAAAATCATGCTGATGTCTGGTCCTTCAGAACCTAATATACAGTATTGCATCACTTCTGATCAGTATTTGCCATCTGCAATGAATACATTCATCCATTTGGAAAGCAATGTGTCACATCACGTGTTTCTAGACTTTCCAAATTCAGCAAGATTTTGAGATTGAACAAAAAGATGATAATCTGGTTTTCAAGCCAGCAACAGTGGATGGCTTAGGGCTAACATATATTCAAGGACGACTAGCTAGCTAGACAAAATACCTGAAGGTATTCTATGATAAATAAAAGGCATAATCTTGTGGTGATTATTTAAAGATATGTAAACACCGGCCATATACTTTGCACAAAAAGGTAAGTCTATTCTAAAGCTCCCAGTGTTCACTCCTGCATTGCATATTGCAGCCCTGCCTGCACATCTTTCTTGTGAGAAGGGCGCTCTCTCTCTCTCAAGGGTAAAGTCTAACTCAAAAGTGGGAATTTCCCATTGACAAGTGGGAGCACGTTGATTTTGACAAGGAAAAAAGGTGGAATATGATTTATGAAGATCTAATACTATTAGAAACAACTCATCTATCTCACTTAAAGAGGAACCCAAAGGAAATCTAGTGAAGAACAACCCTTAAGTCAATCTGACATATGCTGTCCTGTGTATGAAAAAGTATTCCTTGTAAATATTAGACTTTATAGCTATATGAGAACCCATAATCAAAATTAATATGAAGAAAAAGCTTTTTTTAAAAAAAAAAAGAAACAAGAACCACACCACACTGAATAGGTTGATAATGGTATTTCATCAAAACAGACAACCCTCATCATTAGAAAAGATGCAAGACACAAAGTAGCTATTTCTTAGCTCTAAATCCCAAAGCATTAAACAGGATGTAACTCCTCTCCAGAGTCAGGACTTGCCTCTATATTAATTACACTGCTACTACTGAAAGATCTCACAGAACCTTGTTTTACTCTAAGTCCATGAGATCTAAGACTGTTCTGTTCATGTCAGCTTTCAGTAAAGACAGACCTAAGCCACAGAAACAGATGCGGAATACGAAACTATTCCAAAGCCTTCACTTTTTGGTACTTTAATTCAATAGATTTTAGAGAAAGAGGCCAAATATAACTCCGGAGTTCAGAGATTTAGATTCTGAGTTCCTCACAAGTCCTTATCATTATTAATGTTGAAAGCTTTTCAGAGACAAGGCGACGCTGTCATATCTTTTGCAAAGGATAAGATCTTCTCTTTGAATCTGTGCCAGTTAATTCGGTTGATAACTTTTGTTCAAATTCTAGTTCAGATGAGCATTGTTCTCAGATGACATTCTCAGAAATGCAAGGTTAGACATATTTGATAAATTCATTCCCTTTGGATGTTACAAACTCCCTTTTCTTGCAGGTCTCAGCTCTATTAATTACCAGTGTTTTGCTTTACAATCTGACATTTAATGCTAGAACTCTGTTAGCTTTATTCATACAAACTGTGGGACCCATGAACTGGTGTAGAGCTCACTGACCATGCAGGGTACATACAACAATGGAAAAAAGAAGGAAAAACACAGCAGACATTCCAAACATGATCCTCTGAGAGAAAAAGAGGACTGGGACAGAGAAGGAGCAATGGAGACCAAGTACCAGAAAAGCTGTTTGAACTATTCATAAACAATAAAATTAAGAAAGATGTTAATGAAAGACCGAAACGTGGCACTGTAATTCGCAGCTAGTGTGCTGCTTGAATAGTGTGTTGTGTGGACACTATTGTATCCAAGTGACTTTTATGTCCGAAAGCAGTCTATCATTTATCGAAAAGTGAAGGAGATAAGATTAAGCATGGAGAAGACACTTAATAAGTAAACCAAGAGAAGTCATTAGTGACTTAGGAGAAGGCAATTTCTGCTTGGCTGAGGAGTGAGAATGCAGCATTAGAAGGTCCAGAGAAGCCTGCTAGCTGGTCCAAATAATAATGCTATTTACAGATCCCACAAGGAAAAGTTCAGTTTTGTTCCCTGGATATTTATTTTCTGTGACTTCCTGTTTGCTAACATGCGGACTTCTCTAGGGGTTGAGGGAATACAAGCATTTCTTTTAAATAGATTAATACTTGATGCAGGGGATGTAAAAACATACTGTGCTGTAACTGTCCTAATTTATGATAAATATTAATTTATTTCAAACTTGCACTTGATTTGGTTACATGCAAGATTCTGAAAACATGAAGTTTTTATTTACAGGGATGAAATTCTTACTGGGGTGAAACCATGTTATTAAAACAGACATTTTTGGACGCCTTTTAAAACCCAGTAAATTTCATAATCTAAAGCAGAAAAAAATTATGTGATTTTTTAATATGACAAGATTTTCTGAAAAATCGAGTGTGTTTGCCCTCTTATTATACTAAAACTTTATCAGCTCCTTTGGGAATGGCATTTAACACTAGGATCTGTCTTCCTGTGCCAGATAACCTGCCTCTGCCTCCTGCTGGATACCTTCTCTAAGGACCAGAAAAGTATCCCATGAATACTTCTGCAATTATTTCACGCCTCCTGGCTTGCACAAAGTAGAAGATTTATACAGGTCAGATTAACCAAAGGCTCTTACATCACTCTGAAAAGTGTCAAGCTGTGTAACTCTCTATGTCAAACAGTAAAGGAGACAAATACCAGCCAAATATTATTCCTCCTCCTGCCAAGATAATGAGCTTGATTCTACTCTTTCTTAATACCAATTTTATGGAAGTTACTTTTAGGACAATCTCTTCAGATCTCTGCTACTCTGAGAGAAAAGGGAATCAAGTACAAAGGTTTCAGGAGTGAACATCCTGTAAACTAAACTGATTTCTTTATCCTTTTTCCTGTCAAAATTGAAATTATAATGATAAAGTATTATTAAAATCCAGGCAAAACCTGTCTGTATGGCATTTCTTACACAAGTATGATTGTCTGCAGAGAATTACTCTCTTGTTACAACACAGAAGATAGTCTGTGATTATAACGTCAATGCTTTCAAATAATCACTAAAAAAATCACTACTGTGAATAACACAGAGGTTTAGTAAGCACACCTTTCCTTTGCCTCCATCACTTCAGACACACTGCCTATGGAAGGACAGACCAGAAAACATCCACTTAAGCAAATGGAAATAAAAACAATACACAGGACACGAGATTCCTCCCGTTTGTTCTCAGCTACTTTCTACATCTATCAGTTCAGGCTGTAAACTCACTATGGGGAAGAAACCTGCAATACACCTGCCACACAACTATCAAGCTTTCAAACCAGATACTTTGGTACCTAAAATAGCTGTAGCAGCACAGAGCTCCTCTTAGGCCAATTTACTTTGCTTCAAGAGTGGTCTCCTCAGTAAACGACCTTGGGGAGTTTTAACCTGCTGCAGAGCTGTCCTCACACTGTTTGGAGAAAACCTAGCCCCATGCCAGGAACATGCAACTATTTCATAGCAAGTGGGGTACTGGTGGATGAAAAGCGGGACATGACCCAGCAATGTGTGCTCGCAGCCCAGAAAGCCAACTGCATCTTGGGCTGCATCAAAAAAAGTGTGGCCAGCAGGTCGAGGGAGGGGATTTTGCCCCTCTACTCCACTTTGGTGAGACCCCACCTGGAGTACTGCGTCCAGCTCTGAGGCCCTCAGCACAGGATGGACATGGATATGTTGGAGTGGGTCCAGAGGAGGGCCACATAGGTGATCAGAGGGCTGAAGCACCTCTCCTACGAAGACAGTCTGAGAGAGTTGGGGTTGTCCAGCCTGGAAGAGAAGGCTCCATGGAGACCTTCTTGCAGCCTTCCAGTACCTAAAAGGGCATACAGGATAGATGGGGAGGGACTCTTTATCAGGGACTGTAGAGATAGGAGGTGTAACAGGTTTAAACTGAAAGAGGAGAGATTTAGATTAGGCATTAGACAGAAATTCTGTCCTGTGAGGGTGGTGAGGCACTGGAACAGGTTGCCCAGAGAGGTGGTAGATGCCCCATCCCTGGAGACATTCATGGCCAGGTTGGACGGGGCTCTGAGCAACCTGATCTCATTAAAGGTGTCCCTGCTCACTGCAGGGGGGGTGGACTAGACAGCCTTTAAAGGTCCCTTCCAACCCAAATTATTCTATGATTCTATGAAGTGCCGACTACTGGGAGGCCTAAAGATACGTGCACGCTGCAGGTGTGAAGGGTGGTTGTGCTCTGAGTGAAGGATGGGTGACCAGATGGCTGTAGCCCCCTGGTATGTCTTTCCCCACTGCAAATGGCAACTCCTGAGGAAAATCTGTTATAGCTGGACGTCCCGTGTAACTTTGGATGAACTTTTCCAAGTTTCCCATGTTTGACAGTGAAAATAGCCTACTCCTGCCATGAAATTGTCTTATAACTCATCCCTGTTGACTGGGTTTCAGTGAGAGCAGGCGCTGCTCGCCACACGGACACGCCGTGCTGGCTGCTGGGAATGGGGCTGCAGGGAGAAACAGGCTCAACTGTGCCTTAACAGATAATTTATACTAGCATTTTTAACAAGTTGTGAAAGGATTTTTTTCTCCTTTAAGAAAAAAGAAAGCTTTTTAAAGTTTTTGAGGTTTACTTTCCACACACAGATGGGGTTTATTCCCAATTTGCATTTCTTTAATATGAGCTATGGCTGGCCCTTAGCACGAGATAAATCCTGCCTTCAACCCTATAGTACGTTTAGGCATTCGGACTTACCAACATTTTTTTCCTACTTATTTAGCGTGAAACCACCGCTTTCCTGTCAGCTTTTGTTGCGTCTTCCCTCCGGCCGCTCCTTTCCGTGCACACAAACACCTCCCACACCTCCGCCCTCCCGCTCCTC
>NW_009649308.1:6991923-7024042 GCF_000708025.1 Charadrius vociferus
CCGAGGCAGTGGCCGTCCCCCGTCCCCCCCCCGCGGACCCCGGGCGGGTGTTTGTCCCCTTCATTGTGGGCTCGGGGGCTCTCTGAGCTGGCCCACGCCCCCCAGGAAGCTGTACAGAAGCAGCTCTCACGTAGCCTCATTTCTGAGGAAGGGGGGATTTCAGTCAGTGAGGTGTGGTGGTAATTAAAAAAACCTCAATGGAAGATGCTTGAGACAGTGAAAGGAAGAAAAAGAAAAGAAAAAAAGACAGTCAGGAAAATACAGCAGTTGGATGGTGCGGCCACCAGGGCGGCGACCGCCATCTTGGTGTGTGCAGCTCATGGGCCTCAGCACACCTTCACTTCTCAGCTGTTCTGTGTTAGACTGTGATTTCCATGCTGATTAGAGCTGTTCAGGAGTTTTGGAAACTGATTTTTTTTTAAAAAAAAAAAGGACAGTCAAACAACCCAGATGTTGAAAAAATTATTTGGGCAATGAATTGTTCCCTAACGTGTTGAGGCGGTGGCAGAAAGAGCGAGCTGGATACTGCAGGCTTGTTGGCCCTCGTAAGGCCTCCTGCTTCCAGCAGATACAGGTAACTCTCCTGTAAGAAAATATCCTACCCGCTTCAGTGAAGAAGTATTGTAGATGTCAGTATTGACTCTACGTTAAGTTAAAATGTAATCTTTTTACAAAGCAAACAGAGAACACAGAATTTTAAGTAAATTGGCAAGATGGGACAATTTCTCCTCTGAGTTAAGACACCTCTCCTCAATTTTTCTTTCTAATAGTGGTGGAAACATATGTACATACCTCATTTTTACTGTGGAACAAGCTGCCTTTAACTCATGTAGATAGAGCTTACTTTTATGTCTGATATGGGGAAATGCAAATGCAGATACATACAGTGACAACTATGACTTTTAGCAAATGATATCACATCAGACAGTCCTCCATTTGATACCAAATTTTAGACAATTCTGCTCCACCAGCAAAGCCTCCTATGGTCCTAAGCCTGCAGGACATGCAATGCTTTCTCCTTCCATTCAGATCACTGGAGGCTGAGGATGCTCACTGTCTCCAGGGAGCCACTTAATACTTCACAGAACTGTGTCTAAATCCATTGCTGGTACTGAGGAATTATTGTCTACAATACAACGTGAAAAAGCGAGCCTTATTCATGAGCAGTGGTTATAGAGATGTTACTAACCGTCTCAAAGCAAGTCAGTCTCTGAGGACAAGAGAGGAAGTCAGAACAAAGAACATAAAAATAATTTTGACCATTAACATTTAATATTTTACCCTTTTCTCCACACACACCCCCACCCACCCCACTTTCCTGATAAAACAGCTGGGATGAAAATGACTTTCATTGTTCTTTAGGGAGACAGTGTTTTGTTATATTACATCTGTTCTTTAAACCTACGAACCCTGGAAGCCACAGAAGCAGATAAATCTCTTTGTCAAGAAGACATACTCAAGGTTTCAGGGACAAAACTGATCTTTGCCTCATGGGTTAATGGCATTAATAATTGCCATTTTGATAAGTCTAAATATAAAAAGCCTACTTAAACAAAAGAGTCAACCCTTCAAAAATGACTATCCATGATAAATTTTCAACAGCAATGAAAATTGTCACTCTGCCAGCTTGATAAATTGTAGCCCCAACTGGCAGAGCCATTTGCCTTGCAGTAAGCACAAAATGACAGATCTTTGCTGAATACAAACTATATGCTTGCACCTTTCACAGCTGGTTTAGCTTGTAAACGCAGCAAAAAATAAGAGGCTTTAATAAAAACTGAAGGTTATGCACAAAAAATTGTTTCACATCTAACTGCTTCTCTCAGTTTAAAGACATTTCTTTCATATTAGAAACCAGTCTTGAAAGAAACCCTTCAGCTGTCTATGGGATCATGCTCTAAAAATACATGTACAACTACACCGTGGTGGTTTCTTCACTGAAATGATTCAACAGTGCAAGTCCAATCACTTCAGAGAGAGAAAAAGCATATGTTTAGTATCACCTCAATATTTACCAGAACAACCCCCCATATGAGAAGATGTAAATCCGTGTACTGAACTGCATATCATGATATAAATAAATCCAGCACCTACTCTAATTCCATTGTCTAGCTGCTGATCTATCTCCCTGATGAATCATTCTAATCTTCCAAGTCACTGAGCATCTTTAACATACTCTTAAAAAAGAAATTGCTTTGTCAGAGATGTGTTTAATTCTTATCAATAGATGGAATTCCTTCTAAAAAAATCACACTTGCCTGAAGCCACTTTTGCATAATATATATATTATGCAAAACTGCGAAGTTGATATCTAATGGCTTTGTGTAGCTACAAAATGGATGCTTTATGCCTTCAAAAGGAGATTTCCACCTACTTGACACTAGCAGTCACTCCTAGTCCTATCAAAACTTGATATTAAATATGTACAAATGTAAAAATGTAATACACACAAGCTATTTTTGAGCGTGTTTATAGATTCTTAGCTCTCCTGAGCTATAGAAGACTCACTGATGCCTGATTAGGATACAGTTTGATGACCAAGAATTGTACAAAGTCCTTCCAACTTCCTTGAAATAATCTGCCTGTAATAGATATTGCAATAGGAAGAGAGGTTTATTTTAAAGTCTTCTTACTTGGTCTGTCCTGTCCAGAAGATCAGAGTTGTTTTTTTCTCTTTTAAAAGCTACCTCTAACCAGCTTATTTTATGTTCTAGTAAAATACAGCTTCAAAGACCAGGAGCCTTCTGGTGCATTTTGAAGCTGCTCACTTCAAAGAAAGCTCTTGAAGCGCCACCTCAGGGCTCTGGATGTCTGGGTAGCTCCATCATACCACTATGGGCAATATGCAGACCATCTTAAAAGCAAAGGATACAACCGAGTGCACATCTTAAGCTGCAAATTCCAGATGTATCAGTAACTGCTATTCTTTAATACCCTTTTTTCTGACTCCTTAAACATGCATCTTTGATTATGTTCTTCTAGTATAGTTCATACTGTTTGGATCTCTCTGCTTGTTTACCCCCATCCGTACTCAGTTAATATCTTTGAAAATGATAAGCAGCTAACAATCAGAACAGTGTAACTTGGCAAGTTACATGGCTCAGGAAGTCTCAACAATAGGTTCCAGTCTTTGTCACATCTGTTAAAGTATAGCTACAGATGTCCAGGTTCTCTCACTACAGCAATTAATATGGGACAAATTTTGTCAATAATACCTTATTGTCTTAGTTTTCTCACATCATAAAGTGTCTTTTTGCCTCGTCTTACAGATGGATACTACAGAACTTAACTGGTTTGTATGAGACAGCAGAGCAGGTCTGCATTGAGCTATCAATAGAACTGGTTGGCTCTTGGATATCCTTGCAATCCTGTATTTGGATAACTAGATGATAATGCTTAATATAACTCAGTAGGAGTTTGTCATATTCATTGCGTGCAAACATACACACACAGTACAAAAGGAAAGACAGAAAAGGAGACAAGTAATACCAGAAGGTGGAAAAAAAAATTAGTTAAAACACTAATGATGATCCATAATTTCTTGGAAACATTGCACAACTCTTAAAAATGTTTGCCCTACAGATACATGAACTTTGCCTAAAAAGAAGAGGAGTAGTTTTGAAGAACAAAAATACATGCATTGATCGCTGAAGTACTTTAGCCTCTGATAATATTTCAAAAAGTAAGAATAGTATTTCAGTCTTGATACTAAGGCTTGTAAGAAACCAGGTAGCATTAGGGGGATGTAGCGACAAAGTGCACAAAGTGTCAAAAAAACAACAAAAAAGAAACTTTCGGGAATTTAGTAGCGAGGACTGGGTGAAGATATCAAGCATAATCAAATACATTTCCTTCTGTCAAAGGCATATTTATGCAATGTGTTATACTGTCTCATAGGTAACCCCAGAAGAACTGTCTACATGCCTATCGACCCACCGCACCAGCTGTCTTTCCTGGAACTTCTCTTCGACAACACATTGATGAGGTTAATTAGTTAACCATTAGATTTTTGTCTTTTGTTTGTTTCATATGAAGAGTGTCAAATGCTGCACAACTGTCCACTGCACCCTGTGGCAGAATCCAAGTGTAAATGCCATTTTATTTATCACATGATCAGCCACCTCCTGAAAAAACCATGGCAGTTTCACAATTTGGGCTGACTGTTGTCATGTATGTTAACTAAACACATTAAAGTCCAGAAACCAGTTGCCTTCTATTACAGAATCCACATGTGGGGAGCTACTTTGCCTTCATTGTAAGTGTGATTTTATTTACTATGCAAAAATTGATGCGTGTGAGTTGGGAGAAGACAGGGAAATTGATTTTGAGAATCATATTGAGTCTGGGATTTTAAACCAAGTTCCCTTGTCCTGACAGCATTTTCCCAGGGTGTCCTATTGACTAACTCCTAAGGCCCTGAAGTTTCTTTTGATTGCCCTTGGACTACATGTTGCAGCTTCATCACCACCCACATGGGAGAGCAGTAATGGGTAATAGTCTGAGGGCTGTACTGAGCTAGGAAGTTTCCTAGTGATGTCCTTCAGCTGGGCTCCAGGGAAGCAGCAGACTTCCCTAAGAGGAGGGTTTGTCTGGCATATTGGATCCTCTGTTCCCCTCGGAATGGAGTCACCTACAACTCTAACCCGTCTTTTCTTCCTTGTGGAGGTGGTCATGATACAGGGGGTGGGTCTTTCTGACCTTGACAGCACCACTGGTGTAGATGGACCATCATCCACATCATCCATTGACTGGCCTTCCACATCCAGAGCCTCATGCCTGTTTTACAGAGGCACCTGGGAAGGTGAGGTGGCAAGAAGGGGGTTTGTCTGCTACCCTGACTGTGGCCTTGCCTCCATTCACTCCTTTCCTTAAAGCTACTGCCTCCTGCCTGCTGGGGGGAAGATACAGGATCCCCTTGATCTTGATTTTTTTTCTGGTGGTTGTTCCTGTTTTTGACTCAGGGAGGGCAGAGCTAGGTTCCACCAGTCTCTTTCTCAGACTCCCTGATGCTCCTTAACCTTTCTACTTCCTCTGGGAGCTGTGCCACCAGGTTGGGCAGATTGTCCCCCTGGTCACACCTCACACCACTCTTCTCACCACTGCCATCCATCACCAGCGAACAGCTCTGGCACACCCTGCAGCCTGATACTGGGACAGCCGCGTGTTTCTGTGGGAGCTCACTCTGGATCGCCACATCCATTCTGCAGAGGACACGGCTTTCTGCCGGGTGGGTACCACAGCTGAGCTCCTGGGAGGCTGATGACCACCGGCTGGACTCGCCTCCTGAGCTGGTGGGGTGACGATGCCTTTCCTGTGCACCTATTTTAGCTGTCTCTGTTTTAACTATGCAAACATCATGTATATCCAAAGGGAAAGGGGTTTGCTGAGGCAGGTCATCCAGATAAATTATGCTCACAGATTAGTATTCTATTAGTATTCCTCAGTATTCTAGTCTATTATCTTACTGATAAAATTCAACACATCATAAGGGAAAGTACCGTAGTTCATAAGAACATTACTAGTTATCACCTAACAGAGACTGTAGAGTAATCAATGCTTTTGATCCGCTCAGACTGAAGATCAATTAAAGATCAAGCTCAAGAATGAGATACAGTGGGGAAAAAAAATACTCTCTGAAAAGAACATGTATTTTAACATGCATACAAAACATGCCATATAGAAAATAAGACAAAGATGGCACTGTAGTTAGTGGTTAAGGTGAAAATATGATAGAGCTGTTAGAACATGGGCATTTGCAGTGGAGGAAGCATACATCGGTTAGGAAGAAGGTGAGGAGATATGTAACAATATCCTCTAATGAATAGCTTAACCTCAGATCTTTAGGAGTACAATAGAACCATCATAGCTATCCAAAGTGACAGTTAGTAGTTACAGTGGATTGGTTAATTGGGGTAGCATATGAAACACTGTGGGCAATTTCAGTTATTTGTCCAGGCAAAAATGGGCACAAATTACTGTGGTTAGAGGAGGACTAGAAAGATGGATCAGGAATGGAGGAGCCTGTCCCAGAATACTTAGATAACCTTTTTTAGTTTGTAAAACTGAGTGGAGAAAGTGCTCTGGGAGAGCAGTCCGTCCTATCTGAAGTAAAGACCAGAACAGAAGAAGAGGTATTTAAGCTAAAGGACAATTTTGGCACAAAAACAAATTGGTACAAAAAATTTTATCAAAGAAAAGAGAAGGCACTTTCTAAGTCCCACATTCAAGAGTTTGAAGTAGCCCTCCAAAGGAGAGGTGAACAAGAGAAAAGACACCTAACTAATTTTAGAAGGAAAGATATATGATGCTGCTGTCTGAAATAATAGGAGGCTGTGACTTGACCCAGAAAATCCTTTCACTTCATACATTTATAGTGCTGCCAATAAAAGCAAAAAGAACATGCAGTCAACAGAGAAAGAGAAAAATGGGGAAAGTGTCTAGATTCTTGACTGAATTGAAAGCATGTATTGTATACGCTGTTAGAAAAAAGAAAAAGAAAAAATATTCCTCTTTGCTGTTCCACCAGGGTAAAGATAAGCTTTCTTTTTCTGTTCTATGAAATGGATTTCATTCTATCTGGCCTAAGGCTTTTCTCTCCCCGCCCCCTCAATATTATAACAGGAATTTTTAATCTGAAAAAGTCAGATAACTGCAAGGTTACCACAAAGAAAACGTGTTCATAAGTGGAGGTCATTTTCCTGAGCAGAGAAAAGCGAGAGCAAATACAAACAACGATCTACCTTGGTGATGCTTATTTTTTTAACTAATTGGAATATTTGTTGGCTCAGTACCAGCCACGACTGGAGTGCTGAATGCTGTTTAGCTCCAATAACAGACTGATCGATGAAGATATCCAAGAGACACACTCCAGATTCTGTGTGTGCAAGTAACTCTGTGGGCAATGTGACTTTCTAAGCAGGATACGTGAGTTGGGAAAATGGTTCTAAAAGTTTAGTGTAACAAAGTTCATCAGTCTCAGCTGTGTGCCCAGCAAGATCATGGAGCAGATCTTTCAGGAAATTCTGCTAAGGCACATGGAAAATAAGGAGGTGATTGGTGACAGCCAACATGGCTTCACTAAGGGTACAATGCGCCTGACAAATTTGGTGGCCTTCTACGACAGGGTTACAGCAGTGGTGGATAAGGGAGGAGCAACTGATGTCATCTACCTGGACTTGTGCAAGGCATTTGACACTGTCCCGCATGACATCCTTGTCTCTAAGTTGGAGAGACATGGATTTGATGGACGCACCACTCAGTGGGTAAAGGATTAGTTGGATGGCCACACTCAAAGAGTTGCCCACCCACGGCAGGGCAGTTGGAACTAGATGATCTTTAAGGTCTGTTCCAACTCTAACCATTCTATGATTCTATGAAAGTGGCTAGCTGGTTTGCACCAAAGCACATGACAGGAACCCAACCAACAGACTATTTTTGAAGTCTTCATCTAGCAGAAATCAAGTCATAATTCTATTTCAACCGCAAATAACACAAAGCTAATGATACAGTTTTTCCAGTCAGGCACTGAATAAATACCCTGCATGAAGTACACAAGTACTTCACTGTAGTAGACTTACTCAGGCCAAATTGTTATATTTACCTAAAAGAAAGTTTTTCTTCCCACATTTCCAGAGCTTATCTTTCTTGAAATACTTGATCCAGCAGATGAGTTCCTTTAAAATCATAGCTTTCTCAAATGAAGAATAAAACTTTGAAATGAGAATACAACTGTTCTACAGGGAATGTAAGCAGCATTTCTGCATAATGTCTCTGCAGAAGTCAGCGAAAATATTATTTTTATGGTATCAGATAAAAAGTATATCAAAGAACCTAGGAAAGTTAAATGCCAGAAAAACAAACACACAACAAAAACACTATTTGAACTTTTACAACGTCCTACTGTAGTGGTTGGTATTTTCCTTTATTTATCTTATACAGGCAAGCTTTGCCAAGGGTTTTCTTTGTATAATTTAAGGCAGAATCTTCTAGACAGCAGTATGTATGTACTGAAAGAAAATAATTACAAGAAATTATGAAACCAAAGAGTCCATTATCATCATTTAACCAGTATTAATGTCCTTCCTTCTTTTCTCATTTACCATTTCTGTGATTTTTCCATAATGCATAAACAGAAGCAGAGATGACTACATGTTTTATTCCAGGCCGCAAATACTAAAATGTCAAATCATAAAGGGCCGAAAATACATATTTGTGAGACCTCATTAATCATACACTTCTACTGGTACTGATGTTTCCTGATCAGTTAAATGTTTACTGTCATTAGTTTGTATAAGCCTAATGTCTCAGATAAAATGCTTTACAGTATCAAGTCAAACATCTTGTATGGTTCTACGTATGTTATTCATTTAGAAAGTAAAATTAGTGTCATAAAAACAGAAGGCTTCTATAAGCTCAAAATTATAAGCTTGCTTATGTTGCCGCTGTTGAGTTATTTATTTAATCAAGTCTGAGTTGTTCCATTATTTTGTTTAATGCCAGCACCAGTCTGGCATTCCCGCTATTATCATGGCTGTCTACCTTTAATCTTTATAAAATATTGTTGCAACATTTCTTCCATATTTCTGGCCTTCAGAATCTGCTACCTTACTAAAAGCTGATACTTTCTAAGGCAAATATTTCATATGAAGGAGAAAACTAATTTAGGCTCTTGGTAGAGCACTCACTCTGGTCCTAACGTTCTTTCCCATTTGGATTGTCTCCAAAGAAGAATAAACTACAGAACATCATGTTCTTATGGTGAATAACTCTGTGTAACAGAAAAAGAAAAAGTACTTCCAAGAGCCATATTAAAGATTATTTTTTTAGAGCTCTGCAGCAGATTGAATTGTTAAGGTTTATTTTGTGTAAGTTTTGACTCCTTTGTGAAATATTTTTACGTACATTTATACCTTCTGTAAATGACAATGTCTTGTATCTATTAGAAGTGCCTCTGTGTCAACAGCTTAGATAGACCTTATCAAGAACTGAAAATTTCAGCACTGAAGAAGCCAGGAGGCTGTGTCTTTCAAATTTTAAAACACTGTTGGCTTTGGTATCTAATATTTAATCAATGGTAGGGGGAAGTAAAACTATGAAGATCCTTATCTTCAGTGGACAACAGAGAAGCATAAAAATAATACATTACTGCAGATAATCTTTCATTAATGACTATAGCTCACTGCAGGTGGTCAGGATATATCTTTTAGATGAGGATTTGAAAATCGTCTAGATTTTAAGTAAGGTTGAGAAAGTTCACACACACTGACACAATTGCTCTCTATCAAATTACTGTTCCTCTCACTATCAATCCATTAAGAGTATGTGAGATCAGAAAGTTTAATCAAAGAAGATACCTGCTGTAATAAAACCATAACAGGAGGAGTTACTTATTCATAAAAGTACTAATTTCAAAAGTAAAACCAAGAACTGCAAAACTGGAGTGTGATGGCTCAGATGATAAACATATTTCAGATTATTCAGAAATACTGTTTTATGAAGTACTTTATTTGTACTAAGTAATTTTTTTTAAAAAAGTAGGTTTATCTAGACTTTCATTAAACGATAGCTAACAAGAAAGCAGAGTGCTGACGTGTAATATTTTATAAACCACTAGTCAAGTTCTTGACTTTGTGGTTCAGAAGAATGTTACACAACTTTTGATTTCTGTATTTTCAAGTCTTTCTCAATACATTGGAATTGGAATACATTCATCTTACATAATGGTCTATATTTGCTAACACTTCAAAAAGTTATTTTCAATTATCTTATAAAGGAAGTCTAGCAGTTGTCTTAATTTCTTGATGAATATATCAAATTTCACTAGGAAAACCAGTTTAATAAGGAAACTTGTTAATCCCATACCAGTAACTAACTGAACAATTCATCCTATTGGAATGATAGACCTCCAACAGAAAGTCTTCAAATATGAAGTTGACTAAGAAAAGGATTTACCTTCATTGTTTAAAGTAGAGAATAGATTTAGAGACAGTAATTGTTGTCTCACAAAATTAAAGATGAGGTACTTAGCTGACATTCTGAAAACTGGATTGGATTATGATGATTCACATGATCAAAACCAAAAAGTACATATAAATGTTTTCATATGTTTTACGTGCTATCCTCACCATCACATGTACACTCCTAAACCTATTTATGATCTGATCTTACAGACTTCAGGTTCTTGCTGGTATTTGGCTCTTACAAAGCTTATAGGCAAACTAGAGTTACCAGTTTTAAGAAGTCTCAAGTCATTGTCTGATGTTTGTGAGCTCTGGACAGAATCACAGGGGAAAATGTATAGCAAGTGAACCTGGATGGACTGTACTGCCAATGGCACATATGGCACAGGAATTTCTGATAGCTCCTTCACAGAAATTTGTGGAATTTGTATTTATTTTTTAAAACCAAATCTTGAAGAATTATGGTTAGGAACTTCACTGGTTATTTTCAAATCTTGTTGAAAACCAAAAATTGCTAGTGCTCTCAGATTTTCAGTCAATGCCTTCATCTGTCTTGAAACATTTTAGTATTCCTCTCATGACATTTCTCCTGAATAATAAAGTCCCAGCAATTTCATCCTTAGGCAAACAAACCTTCCACTGAAAACAGTAGGAATTTTCTCTGTTTAAAAACATGCACGTCACAACTCATCCAAAGTTCCATTTAATCCACACTTACCAACTTTGCGGTAGGGATTCAGCCCTAAATTTGCTTGAGGAAAGGAACTCTGGTATTTTATTTTTTAACAAAAAGTCGCTACCTTTCTTTTGGCAAATAACATTTTCAAACTAAAACCATGTTGCAGATAGCAGTATATTGTCTATTTAATAAAAAGGGCAGAAGGCCTTGCATGGTTTTGATCGGCTATAAGACTTAAAACAACAAATATATTAATTTATTAACACAATGAATGCTGTGCAATAGTAGACTGCAGTTACCTTCAGGATACCACATAACCACCACACTATAAATGAGAAAGTTGTGCACTGTGGGAGTAAACTAAATTTACTATAATAATAGAAGAGTAGATAGCATGCTGCAGAAGAAAAGTCCAAAATATATTCAGTTCAGTCTGAAAGTTATCTAAGTTTTTAAAAAATATGTAATAACTGCAAAGCAAATTATTAAGAAATTTATGAAGTATTAGTTTTAGTAAATGTATAATAATGTAATAATTATAACCACCACATGTTCTACCTCATAATGAACTACAGTAAATATTTCACATTTATAAAACTATGCTGAACACTTAAATGTGGAAAAAAAATTACTGTATGTACACAGGATTATCAGCACAAAGAGAATGAAGCGAGAGATAATTGTTCTAGCTACGGATCCTATGGAGAATTAAGTAATGAAATCTCAAAACTGGGCCAGCTTGGGATTTGGAGGTGCCCGTATTCTGTTGTAATCCACAGAACTGAGGACTGAAAACAATCCCCCAAAATTCGGGATGGGAAGACTTTAATAGAAAGTTTAAGGATGGAGGCCCAGTGCCTCACCTCATAACCTAAGCATTGGCAGGTCTTCTAGGGACTGAAATGGAAAAAGGTTGTCTATATTAGAAGCACACTCCTAACTTCCAGTATGGCATTTGCTATGACACCTGTTGTCGTTGTTAACTTCTTATAATATGAAAAAGCAGTAGGGATACACATCATGCTGCTGTGTCTCTCAGCGAAATAAGTGTAGGCACTAGATCTGGAAACAGCTCATGTAGGATCTCATTTCTTTACAAAAAAGTAAAATACAAGAGGAACAGGAAGAAGTAAAGGGAAAAAAAGGAAAAAAAAAAACCCCACAGGCAGGTAAGAAATATTATTTCAGTAGATCCTGTGGTCTTGGGTAGCTCAGTAAGCTGTTTGTGGCTTGCTGGGGATGCATTCAGTTCTCCCCTCTGAAGGCCACTTGCACACTGTCGCCAATTAGCATTGTGGTCTGGAGCTCAGCGAGCTGTTAAGTGTCTTCCAAGCTACCATTCTGTAACCTTTCCAAAACTGACCTTTTCATTATCATTTCACATCACTCTCTGTGTATGAGAGAAAAATAGACTTTTTTATGTCATGCTTATTTCCACTGGCTTTTAAGCTTCTTGTCAAAACATACTGACTTATTGTATGTTAAGTGAGAAAGAACGAACTAATCTTTCAAATATATTTGAAACAAAACATTTCATTCTCTTTTTCAGGGTGAGTATAACACCACATCGTGTTCATCACCACACAGTGCATGAACATTATTGCTAATGACTACATGCGAGGACCTCATGTTCAGGCCTAGAAGCGAATGTTGGTTCCTCTCCGAGAGGATTGCAACAAGCCCCTTTTGCAAACAGAGTTGGCTGGAAATCCTGGATGTCTTCATGGGGAACTGTTTCTCATAACAGTTGTTGGCATTCTAAGGTGTAGCTGCTGCTGAGCTATATAATTCCTTTACAGAGTGAATTTGGTTTCTTAAAATGCATCAGAAATAATCTTGTAAAAATACCTGTTGAATCATGAGACAAGTGTTGATAAAACAACTTACAAAACAAAAATTTAATATCAATTTCTGTTTCTCTGTTCTCAAGAAGCAATGCCTTTGACAAAGTTCTTAAGACTGAAGAGGAAACAGTGGCTCCATCAGCATGGTTCTGTAAACAGTTGTGTCCAATGGATCCAGATAAATTGAGACTACTTGGTTTCTGGTAGTATTAGACTGCCAGGTGATCTGAATTCATCCATTGCTATTGCTGCAGCAGACTTTGAAAGTGAAAGACAGCTATTTGTGGAAATTTGGAAGTTGCAGTGTTAATCCCAAACTGTCAAAAATGCTGCATTAGTACCTCTGGAATCTTGATATTTGCTCTGCAGTGTGGCACAGCACCCCTCAGACACGTACACGCACACAAATATAACCTCCATTTTCCCTTTTACAAAACATGCGGAAAAAAACCTCTATGATGCATTGAACTTTGAGATCCAAGCTTTGAAAGAAGGTATATGCTAGCAAATCACATACAAAGAAGCACGCAAAAACCTCACAGCAAGTGCTAGTTTTCACACATCCAACAGTTGTAGACAAGTGACCTTTCTAACCCAT
This sequence comes from Charadrius vociferus, assembly GCF_000708025.1. Classification (NCBI taxonomy): domain Eukaryota; kingdom Metazoa; phylum Chordata; class Aves; order Charadriiformes; family Charadriidae; genus Charadrius; species Charadrius vociferus. Next base: position 7,005,004 of record NW_009649308.1, read on the forward strand.
ATTTTAGATATGATTTGGATGACCTTTTGTTTTGTGTGTTGAATATTTATGTGTATAGCGTCATATCTACCCTGCACACAAAACTCTAGGTGTAATCACAAATACTGAAATAAATGGCCAAATAAAAAAAAAAAAAACCATAAGCCTTACATTAATAATTACCCAATAGTTCTGTAAATTAAAGAAAAGATAAAAATGACAGTGCCACCAAAACATTTTGATATCAGCACACAGAAATCACTACTCAGATCAAGACCTGGAGACAGAGATCGGTTTGACACTTTACATTTCAGTGTCAAGCATAACCCCGACAAGTAAAGTCTGTATGAGTGAAGAACATGGGAGAATGAGCAAATAAGAGATATTATAGAAAAAGATTCTATGGTTACTTAGGTAGTCCTCATTAAATTAATTTCTTTGTCAGTATAAAACTTTTAAATACAAAACATTTCTCATGGCAAAAGATTCTTCTACTACCAATTATTTCTAATACCTCTTGCCTTTAAAAGAGATTCAGAAGACTTAATTAAAAATTATTTGAGCTTCCACCTTTCCCATCTCAGTGAAGTCACCATCCTTTTATAGCAGTGAGTTCCTAGAGGTCGCATTTCAAAAGAGAGAATGAGCAGTCAGTGGATATCCCCTATCTCACCTTAGGGTCTTCCCATTTTTTAGGTTCATATTCCACATATTTGCTCTTGGGATAGAGTCGACCCCTATGGTCCTAAATATGCTCTGATGACAAACCTGCCATGTCTTAAGAAGGGGTTCCCCATCATAAAGTTGCTCTGTTGCTGATCTGATTTTCCCCTCCCTCTCTTCTGCCCTCCCCCCCCCCATCTCTCCAAAGATCTTATTTCTCACACACTTCTGCAGACCGTCTTCATTACCTCCTGGGCATTGGGCTCTGGTGCTCTCTCTCTCTGTCTTTCATTTCTTTGATTTCTAGAACTAACTGACTTTCATGTCAGCTGACCCAATTGCTTTTTATTTTTCCACATTCTCTACTGAAATTGCCTTATCTTTTAACTCCGTATTTCCTTCACTTGCCTTTGCCACGTGCTGAAGATCATGTGCCTACATAGGTCACACTGCTTGTCTAAAGATCTGCCTTTAGGTCCTCTTCCTAGGCCTATGTCAAGAAATTGCTAGTTACCCACGAAATACGGGGGGGTTTCCCCACTCTCCTCCCTCATATTTTCAAACTCTTGTCTAGTGTCTGCCTCCAACTACACCTCTGACCCAAGAATCTTGTTTTTACAGATTCCACAAGTTTTCACACAACACTTAACATGTAAACAAATACTGTCAAGCACCTACTTGATGGTAATATTAGTTCTTCACCTTCTCCACACAGCTTTTTCCTTATCTCTTCTACTATTAAGAACACCTCAAAATCCTGCATCAACAGCCATCTGTTTAGAGAAGAAGATAACGTGGCTTTCATCAGCCCTCTTTTGCCTCCTCACTGCAACCAAAGAATAAAGTCACACATCCACTTAACTCCAAGAATACGTTGACTCTGCCACTAAATCTAAAAAACTGGTTAAAATTTTTCTTTCTCCAGAACCAAGTTAAATCTCATTGGATGAGCCTATCTAAAACACAAGTAGGTTGAAAAGTCCTGATTCATTCTGTGGTTTTCTATTTGTCTTAGATCAGAAAAAGATTCAGTAATTCTTTATAATCTTGAAATAATGACTATTCTTTGTGTATATCCACCAGGTAATAGCAATATTTACAGCCACATGCAAAACAGAACAGTTTTATTTTACACAGCAGGGCAAACAAAGCCTGATATTACCATCTGCTATTACCTCTGCCCCCAGACCAGTCAGAGTCAGAAATGGATTTGTTTTAAGCCGTCCTCTCTCTGACCCAATCGTCTCTTTCAATGAGAAAGACTCTTCAAAGCTTAAAGACAAGAACATGTTGATGCAGCAAAACATTCGTAGAATCCCTATTCACCGTACTCATTTACTTGAAGACAGTTTTGAAGTTGTGGACGAGGGTAATTGCAGAGAATTCTGATAGAAACTATGAATCAGAAGTGATAGTCAAAGGTTTCAAAGGTATTTATAATTTTATTTATTTACTAAGGAATCATCATGGGGTAGTGATTGTTGGAAAAAACCACAACCCAAACCAGTATCGTTTCAAAACCAAGAATCACCTTTTTGATCTCACGTTCCATTATAAAAAACTGTCTCAGTAGATTCCCCTTGTCCAGGATCGTCATTCTTCCTGCCCAGGCCTTTACATCTTTCAAGTTCCTCACTTTCTTTTTCCTTGCCTCTCCACTCCAGTCAGCAGCACGTACTCCCACATTTTATGCTTAGCAGCCCATGCCATTGCTCTGATGAATGCCAGGTGCCATCTATATACTCAAATATTTGACAGATACTCTTTAATTCAGAGTTTGTTTTGGTGGCTTTTTGGGGCAGAGGAATAAGTAAAATAGCAGGGTGAAACATTAGGAGTTTAGCAGAGTCAGTGTTCTGTTGCAATAAGTTTTACTTTACCCATCTCTGCATCTTGCCTAAGGCTGTGCAATTTTAATCTACATGTGCATTAGTGCCCTTGAAGCATAAAGATACCTGGAAATGTTAAGCAGCAGGCTAAGGCAGTGAGACATCGAGTTGTTTGATATGCACCTCAAATAAGGAGCACTGAACCATCTGGGGGACAAGCTACAGATAGACAGTCCTCTGCTCTTTATCTTTACCTATGAGTCCAGATGCTGAAGTTGTTTAGTCTAATTCTACTTTTGCACCAGCAATTTCATTTTATTGTGCTTCAGGCTATTAAAGCTTCAGAAGAACATACCAGTACTATGCACCTGGAATATCTAAATGGGAGTAGCAGGTTGTTTTTCTTGAATATAGGAACTACATTGTTTATAAGGCACTATATGACTCCTGATCTACTTCTGGGCAAGCACGCCACCACTTCACCTTTTTCTCAACAGGAGAAGCAAAGCCCACAGTTAAATCCTTTGACATATGGAATTACTGAAGAAGTTTCTGTTGAATTGATCATTAGAGACAGAATTGCATTCTGCCAAAAGTCAGTATAAATAGATACCATGGAAAACTTTACAATTTCTAGTTGTAAAAATGGCTTTGAGGATTATTGAAAAGCAAGCAGTACTGGGTATTTGGTAAAAGTAAGCTAGCATAGGTTAGATGCATTTCTACATAGCTGAAACTCTGCTAACAATCTTTTGGTGGAAGGTGTCCTTCTAACAGTAATTAGGATAAACTTCATTTTATGGATAGTGAAAACTTCACGTTTAACCCAGAACTTTAAAATACAAAAGCTTTTGTTGTGGGTGGGGTGGGAAGACATTTTATAGATTTCTCCTTGTAGAAACATTTTTTTCCACTGCAAAACTAAGTATCTACAATACTTCGCACTCATACAGAGGATTTCTGCTCTAGTAGAAGTCTTGTTGTGTATTTAGGCAGCTTCAGATGATGAGCTGCTGACAGATCCAGAATATGCACACAGCCAATACATTTTCCTCTATGTCTCACCAGATTTCTGCAGCAAGGAGCCCGGAACAGAGAACTGGAACAGAGAACTGGAGAGAAAACACAGGATAGGCTTCACCTGTGGAGTAGCTTACAATGGGCTGTTTTTTAAAGGATGTAAACTATTAAGTGCTACAGTCCCCAAGCAGGCGACTTGATCCCAAAATCAAGCAGTTGACAAATGTGCTGACCACAGACACTACACGGAGGGGCAGAGGAATCGATCACATATGTTCACAAGTACCTCTTATGACTTACGTTCAAGGGAATGTAAAACTGGCTTTTGCTGAGATGATACATGTCATTGAATTTAGAGATTAAAACCGAGAAAAATAATGCAAAGAATTTAGATTTCTTGACCTTAAGCAAATTTATTGCTATCTTCACAGTGTAGTTTATGCATTCTATCATGACCACATATACCATTATTCATACACAATTTAGAACTGTCTTAAAGCCCCTGATATTCCCATATATATCTGTGTTGTAGATACCATCCCTTTTATTGATACACACGAGGAAAGTGTTTACATTACAAATCCATATGCCACAAATGAAACATGCCTGTGTACATGTGCAAGACTTGTAAGAACTGTAAATGCATAGCATTAACAACAAGTCATTATTACATTCTGCATTTATTCTTATTCTTGTTAAAAAAGGCAGATGGAATTATTTGCAAGCTTGGATTAAAAGATTCCCCCCCTCAGTCACTGTCTTGCTCATCTATGGAGCTCTTTTACTGGTGTGTGACAAGGATCCCAGAAAAGAGGTAGGAATACTTTCTGCTAAGGCTTCTGGAGAGCATAACACAACCAAATATATTGCTCTGCTCTACAGTCTCCTGAAAATTCCCAGGATTCTTATTAGCAGTATATGTTTTATGCTGGCTTTCACAGTGTCTTAATGAAAAGAAGTGTATTAAAGCAATACTTGTTAAACATGAAGAAGAGCTGTTCTCCAGCATTAAACAATTCCTCTTTGTTTATTAAGCTTCTTTGCCACTTAAAACTTGATACTTCATTTCTGCCTCAGAAAAACTAAATATTAGATAATTTATTTCTAAAAAAGGATATTATAACTCTGCCAGTTGTGAGGTATCATATATATGCTGTTTTAAAAAAAACCTGGGAACACCTACTGTGAAAATTGCAAGTGACTCTAGGACATACTGCGTATTTCAACAGATTTCATTGTATAGATATACTGTGGAAGAATGGATTTCTGAGTTCCTGGGCGGTAAACTGTGGATACTATAGTCAGGATCAATCCAAATACAAAGTCTGGGTTAAGACCGTGAACTATTTACTGAGATCCAAGTGATAAATGTAGTTTCTCTGAAGGAGAAAGATTACTATTGCACTATATTCCTTTTGCAAGGTATTATGTGAAATTCCAGTGTCTGTACCTCCAAGTTGGACAGACTCATCCGTTTTCAATAAGCATCTAAGGAAACCTGATTTCAGTGAATTGGTCATTAATAAATGAAAGATGATGTACTCCAGAACAAATTCAGAAGAAATGCAACTATGAAAATACAGGCACAATTGACAGTATTAGTAAATTAGATCTGGACAACCAAATTTTGATGACAGACTCAGTACAAAAGATAGACTTCAGTTTGCTCGGCTGATATCATTAAAACCACTTATTGTCAACACCAAGTATATAATTTTGTGTAATCCCAAATACAATGAGTTTTTTTACTACAAAGAGGTTTTTCTTTAGAAAGTGCTAAGTTTTGTCCTGGCTCCAGCTAAGAGCTTTTAGCCCCCCTGGGAGAGAAGATGAGAAAGAAAAAAAAAGAAAAAAAAAAGAATCTGAGCTAGTTTTTCTTGCCAGAGAGTTATAAAATAGAACTAAGATGGAAGAATTATTAGTTCCCACCCTGCTCTACTTGCTGCCTATGTAGAATTGTTCCCTATGGCACATTATGTAGTGTTTCATCCAGACTTATTTCAAGTGTTCAGCTGAATTTCAGCCATGAAACTGCAGCTAACGAATAATCTCCTTTGGTTTATTTTTATCACATTCTCAAGTATGCATTACAATTAGCATAATTGATGGTGTAATTAAAGACATCAGCACAGCTCTGAATACAGGGTTTGCTACTTTACATGTGCTCCACGCTGGTTGGATCTTAGAATAGGGTTTTTTCCTGAAAGCTTTCTGCCAACGTGACATTGGATTATTTTAAAGGCATCTTTAATTCCTGAATTATTGTCCAGCAGGTTACAAGATGTTTCAGTAACTTTTAGAGTTACATTCATAGTCTCCTGCATAATACAATTCAAAGTGAAAACCAGGTAAGGACACAATTCAGCCTGCTCCCATTCCATCTGTCCATTTGTGTATATAAAATTGATTCCAGTCATGAAGGTAGAGTGCCCCTACGCTTCTTTTGTTAAAATCCATCTGGACTAGCAAAATAGGAGCACAACCACCTCAACAAGCACAGCAATGTCCAATTGCCTACACAGGTGTCGAAGCTTAAGCACCTGCCATTAGAAAACATCTCTCTAAGCTGCAGCATTAGCAAAGAAGGAAGAAAGGCATAGGCTCGATACAGCTCTTAACAGAGTGACAGTCTTCCGCTGCCTTTTCTCATATGCCCTGTGTCATTAAGATTCTAAGGGCCAGCAGCGACATTCAGTTTGAGCTGTTAAAATGACCAGGGGGAATTAAGTTAATGAAGAACACTCCTACCTGCCATACCAGTGAGTTTGCATTCTTTCATTTATGTCCTGATGGCCCTGAAGTGACAATTATCCTGCTTCAAAGATGACACTAGTTACAATAATCTTCCTCACAGCTTAATGTTTATTATATTGACAATATAATTAAGGTTAATGCTCATTTTATTGTCAACTTTTGGACCATGCAAAGTCTATGGTTGAACCTAATTTCACGTATGGGATGTTCTTACGCTCTCATCCATTCAGTAAGACATACTCTTGTACTGTCCCCCTGTACTATCCCACAACAAACTGTTGCTGCCCTCAAACTGAAGAACCATGTTCATGAAGCCAAGCCACATAACTCATATTGAATGTTAAAGGGGTAACATGCTTTTAAACCTATTGTAATTAGCACCTTTTTTTGCTGCTAAAGTAGTGGTTCCCATTATCCTCTTCCCTTTGTACCAGAAATTACACACAGCTGTTAGTCCTAGCTCTACCAATCTGCTTGATTTCACAAGGCTCAAGGAATAAGTGGATTCTGAAAAAATAATGTTTTAGTGGAAACCTGCCTCAAAGGTATATTTTCTTTCATTTTGCTCCGCTGAATATTATATAGTTATACAATGAATAGTCTGTTCCAAATTTATGAACAAGCCAGCCTAACTTCTCACAGTTGTTAGTGAATTTGGTTATAGAAGTTTTCTCCTATCCTCAGATTAAGTAGAAAGCAGATAGCAAAAATGTCAGAAGGACGGATAAAACAATGTCTTTCCCAATGAGCAAGCTAATGCAAAGGTGGAGCTGGGAATAACTGAGAAGGTGAAGTGTATGTGTCCCTAGTTTGAAGAATCATCAGTTACGAAATAAGCTCACAACTGTCCCTCATTTGGTACCCAGCAGAGCTGTAGAATCTCCGTATGCTTGAAGATGAACTGCACTAACAGAAGATTTTAATCAAAGATGATGTAGAAGAACAGTGCAATGGCAAAGAAGAGCTGTTCATTTCTATATTTAACATACAGACATTTTAGACAGTTATAATAGCTCTTAATGAGACTTCCATCTCTTGAAACTATTTATTCAACGAAGGATGCTCCCTAAGTCCAAAACTCTTGACTTGCATGAAGCAGAAAGGGAAGTTTTGTGTCTGTACAGGTCTTCACCGGGCATGAGTTTAGGGCTTTACACTCAAAAATCTTGAAGGAATGACTGGTGTTTCAACATAAGTCGTACAAATGTTAAAAATATATTTTTTAATATGGTACCTGATGTTGATTTCTGATACGTAAACCAAGCAAAAGAATTTGTTTGTGCCTGTAATTTGGCACAATTCCATTATAATTTTCCATTTAATTCTTTCAAATGTTCCTGTGCTGCATTTCATCTACCTTATAGATCTCCTCTCTCTCAGCTTCCTTTTCATGAACCTGTTACAAAAGATACTTTACCTGTTCTATACTTCAAAATACCTTTGTTTCAAAGAGAGAAGATAAAAGAGGATAAAAAACATCAGAAGCGCCTTGATAACGAGGCAGGCTTTGAAGCTTTGATATAAATACAGCACAATGCTTTCTAACAGATTTTTAATTTAAACTCTCACATTAAACCAGAATAATTATTAGATCCAGTGGCAAAGCAGGAAGATACATGGCTTAAGTGCATATCTACAGAATGCCTCCATGGTATTGCTTACTTCCCTGCTTCTTTTACTTTAATAACGTTTCAGCTGTATAATGGTTCTGGCAACTGCTGCCTGCAAAAACCTTTTTGAAAATGTAATCAGTCTGTACAAAATTGAATTGGTCAAGCAGTACAAGTTATATCAAGAAGTACACTTTGGAAAAATATGTTGGAGCTGCATTTGAATATAGTTTACTCTAACAGGTATTTCTCAAATGTGTAAAGTGACAGATTTACCCTGAAGTTCTTAAAGATCAGGGAATTTAGTGCAAAAATACTCCCACTAGCATACCTTTATATAAGAGCAAAGCTGCTACTGGCAGCTGTGTTCTTACTTGACAGTGACAGAGAGTCTAAATGTGATTCGCTGTCAATAGTTATTAGGAAAACATCACATCTCTCTTGATAACAAGAATTAAGAGCATAGGTCATGGAGGTCATGAGTTTTTAATGCAACTCAAAAGTAATTATAAATTTACTTAAGTTACCTTGGATTACTCTAAAGCATTAATTAATTTGCATGTAAGGTAGTATTTTCAGATGAATGCCGATAAATGATGAATCAGATGAATCACTTTGGGTGGTAAAGTTATTTCACCAACAAAAAGAAATGGAAAACATCACATGAGAAGAACAGGAATGTACTTCACAAGGAGCTTATGATGTGCTGAACTGGGACCTCCACTATGGTCCATTAACCTCAGTAATCCAAATGACTGCAAGTTTAAATTGACGCTGAATCAGGAAAACTTGAAATGCATTCTAATTGATTAAGAATTAATAAATTATCACACCCAGTTAACCTGTAAGGAGGGTCTTGGCTCCTTGGGAGACTGCGTCCTAAGAAGCTAGATCTAATTGCAACAAGCATGGGTACCTGTCAGGTTTGTTCATCTTAATTCACTGTATTTATCACTCAGGAAGATAAGTAGGTGAAAGTCCTAGTTCATTTTAAAATATCAATCCTACTTATTTTGTACTCCTTTTTAAAGCTATGAATATATTTTGAAATAGGTATTCTCAAAAAGCTGTATCACTAACATAGTCAAATGAGCTTTAGGCTTACAAGTGTAGCAATGCCAGTAAGTTTGAGTAGACAAGCGTGTAGGCAAATAAATAAATTAAATGTATTCTGTGTTAAATGAAAACAGGAAGTGTGAAATGAGCTGTATTAAGAGTCAAAGTGAAGTATACCCACGTCATCTACAATTTCTTTACAGGTATATGTATAGTCAAAATTCTTAATTCATGTGTGCAATTATAGTTGGCAAATACTAGTATAAGCCAATATTCTGTTCAACTATCTTTCCATCTGCAATTCTGGATGTAAACTAGGAAAAATGCCTGAGAATACTATATACAAGTTGGAGGTTACAGCACTGAATAACAAGAATGACAAAGTGGAAGCACTGAAGATCTGATTGAGTGACAACCACTGACAAAACTTTGGAAGAAGAAAGGCATGCGGAAGCAAGAAGACAAGAAAAAGCAAAAGTATTCGTAATCACTTCCACTATGTATAAACTGATATAATGCTTAAAAATAACCAACACGTTGTCATCTCACTCTTCCAAATACAACTTCTCAAAGCAGTTTCTAATGTGTGTTTCTGACAGCCATGAATCAAAGAGATCTGCTATTTGGCATGAAAATCTAGAAACCAAATTGTACACTGCCAGCATAAAGGTACCAAAAGTAGTGAGAGTTTGAAGGCAATATGTCAAGTTGTCCACACAGTACTCTAGACTGAATATTTTGTCAAGATGTGTGTCGCATAGACAACAGGAAAATAGTTTAAAGGCATATAGCCCTTCTAGTGAAATACTTCAACGTAATTACAAATCTGTTATCCATTGCTGTGGATTACCTAGTGCTCTAGCACACCTTCAATGGACAGATTTTTCAACTTATTTTTTAACCTCCATAATAGGTCAATGCCCTACCCATCAATTTTACTCTCCCTTCCAGATAAGTGAGGCAATGACCCTATTAACTGTTTTCTTGAGCAGTTACTCGATGGCACAGTGCTCACTTTGCAGAGCATGTTACAAATACAGTAATGATATGGCCTGACAAGCTGCTTGACTGCATGTTATTTAATGCTCAGAGTGCACTGCACTAAGTGTGCAGTGAAATTTGTGCTCGCAAGATAAACTAGGCAGCATTGACGACTGTTTCATTCAGTGGGTAGAATTCTTGGAGGAGGTTACCTACATCATCCTAAGCTGATGGCCCAGCAGTATGGACAAAGGAGAAACAGACAGAAGCAGGGAGGGCACGTCGGATAAGGCAGGGACTTAGAGCAGTCTTGAGTCAGAAACGCTCAATAAATTCTGAAATGTAACATATCTGAGGGAGGTATTTTGGGGTGCTTTTAAAATTCTTGAGACATAGGCAGGAAAAGTGTCAAAACCCAATTTTCACTACAGCTCTCTCAAACTATTCTAAGCTTAGCCTAATGAAGATCACAGACCCAGCTCATCACAGACAACACTGCAGGAATCAAAATTGGCAATATTTCTTATTCAAAATGCCATTACTATGCTTCAGTCAGCTTTCAGATGAATTTAGGAGAGCTGAAGCACATTCAGCATATCCCCTTTGCAAAAAATTTTGAGATTACTGCTTTACAATGGTCATTTTTCCACCACATCACCACAGTCACAATTACACACATGTACCCTAGGCACATATCAGTTAAATAACTTGAGGTTATTGGTACAGAAGGCTGAAAGGAATGAGGCTGGCCTTTAATAGCATCTGCGAAAGCTTTGCAGTATTGTCAGGAATAAAAGACATTAAACACCTGGCTGAAAAATACAGAGCCATTACTTGCATCATTTGGTTGTTTTACCTTTTTTTTTCCATTCTGAGAAAAAGGGGGGTTTTCTTTGTTGGTTTTGTTTTGTTTCGATTTGTTTTAAAGAACCACTATGATGATCCTGAAATAATAACAACAACAAAAAGAACATGGCTAGCACGTCTGGGACATTTGCCATAAATGAAGCAACAGCTGTGGAATACCCCAGGATTGGTTCTACTTGCTGCTTGATAACTGCTGCTCAGAGAAGTCAGAAAGAGCAGAAAATATGGATAACAGAAGAGTAAAAAACTGTTGCTCCCTAGTGCCTAAAAAAGTAATCCCTTGGCAAAGAGCAAAGCATTACTGTAAAGGAAAAACAATTAGGTCATCCATGTATCTCTAGCCTTTAGCTTTAAGCAACTTGATATGTTTCATAGTATTCTTAACATTTTGCTTCAAGATAAATTATTTTCATGAACATTGACCTATACAAAATAAAAACAGCTTTCTGCATTCAATCATGTTTCCACCATCTTGCAAATACTCCAAAGATAATAAAAAGTAATAGACAACTGTCAGAAGCTAGACTGCAGTATCTGAGTTGTGTGTTTGCATCTCAATGTTTACAAAGAAGAATGGATTAATTTTAGGTCATATTACATTTGAATTTAGTATTTATATTATGAATAAATTATCATGCAATTTTAATGCATGGACTACTTTAAGTACATTTTCATTCACATATCAAAGAGTACAAGTGCAGAAAATAGTACATTTATCCATTCTTATGGCATTAAGAATATAATCTCCTTGCAATTGTAAGCTGTTTTGTTCTATTCCATTTATTATTTGACATAGTACTTTGGTTTTGTACACTGGGTTACACCATTTTCTGGCAGAAGTTGAACCTGACATAATTTTAACTATTCTAGGCTTTTACTGCTGTTGTAGTCAATGCTCTGTTTATTGTCCAAACTCTGAAAATTACACTGCATCTTCAAGTAAAATTACGCTTTCTTTCTCAAAGCTGCTTATGTGTTACTCTAGAATTATCCTATTTCAAATGTAGTGCCTCTGTAGTGTACTTCCAAAGTCGTCTTAAGACATTAACTAATGAATCATTTAACATTTCATCAAGCTATGCATTTCATGTATTTTATACATTTTGAACCAGGCCTGCCTTACTTGGCCACAGGAAACAGGACCGCGTTAGTCCTATTGCTATGCAGAGCCATGTACCAAGACCAGACTGAAACGGACTCCTGCATTTATTTAATACTCTAAGGGTTTCACACAACTATTCTCCCTTTCTAGCACAGAGACCTGGCTCTTCCGCTGTTAACCCTGGTGGGCTTTGCTTTGGCCTGCCCACAGGAGTCAGGTCACGTCTAACGTCTCTGGCCTTCTCCCGAGGAGAGGGGCAGGCAAGGGTCCAGGGAGGACCCTCAAGTCACACAAATTTGAGATCACCTACTTAGAGGAGAGAACTGATCCGTGAAAAGGTCAACGTGCCCAGCATCCAAGAGACGGGGGAGAAAGGGAAGAAGTGTCTCAGCCTCCCTGCCCCTCCACAGAGATCATCTGGACCCCCAGTCAGGACAACACTGGGAACGGACTCGCTCTTAAAAGTGCTTCCCCCAGTAGCTTTACACGCCTGCAAGTGTTCACTCATGTGAGAATTTGAAATGATCTGCCATACGTGAGCGTGATTGCACCGCGTTGGGTTTTCTCACCCATACAAGGAAGCTAAAATACTAGGTAGTGTATTGTTTCTGACCTTGGCAGCATTTGAAACAGTCTCCTGATACTAACAGCGAGTTCTGGTCTATTGTGTCCAGCAATAATGAGCACTACCTTAAAAGAGCACATATCGATTTCGCTGCCAGTTGTCAGCCCTTACTTATTCATTTCACAGCACTACAGTAAGATCACCAGTGCCATAACCACGCCACCCTGATCCCTGAAATATGCACTGTGATATAATACAGTGACACATTTTGCATTTAAGCAATGGCCTGGCAAAAAAAAAATAAAATTAAAAAAATCCTGATAGTGCAAAAACAATTTCTTCCCAGAAGATTGATGGCAGTATCAAGTAGGAAAAGAATAATTGGTTTTGCTCTGGTTTCATGTGAAAAGCATTATAAACTTAAAATATTACCCATGCTGTTAATTCAAATGAATTCAGAAATTAAAAAGTATAATAATTTAGCCAGGTAAAAAATGAAAATATCAGCAAGATCATCAGAAACTTTATTTTTTACTTTATTATTTTCTCTATAGAGCATGCATTGATCATATCTATGCACTATCGAGGGGTTGACTCATTGTAATAAAGGACCAATTATTATGAAAATGAAGGAGTATAAACAGCCATGAACACATTAAAAAATATTTTTTAAAAAAACAAAACCAACTGTGAAAGAGTAGTTTTCCAACTTCAGTACCGACATTCTCCCTAACACCATTAACCACTGCTAAATTTACATATAGGAATATCCAAAACTATAGATTTTTAAAGATAGAAAAAAACAGGTTAATTTTCATGTATTTAATTTCACAATAGTAAAATTGTCCTTTTTTATATCAAACCATTAACAGTATTTCCTAAGCAATGCAATATTGCTGTCCACAGGAAGTTTTGCCAAAAAGTGAAAAAAAGCATGAAAGAACTGCAAGTGTTTGGTGATAACTCCCTTGTATCTTTCTAGGTTTTAGCCTCATGATTAAATTAAATCAGAGATTACACCTTTGGCTTTGATAGCCTTCAGCAGATCTGGTTTTCATGAAGTTCTTTGATCACCTTCTGAATCCATATAAACTTTTGCATCTCATATTAAATAGTACAGAGAACCAGAATTTTTAAATGTTGGTGAAAAAGCACTTTCTTATGCTTGTTTAAATTCTGTTGCTTGATTTTTTCATTTGTAAATGGAACCATCCTGCAAGGAGTTCTCACAGTCTATGATAGAGTGGACGGTTATCCTTGACTCACTTGCTGTGTAACTCATCATTTTCCGGGCAAGTCCCACATCTCCCATTGTTGTCTCTTTCCCAAGCTGCTCCATATCTTTGGTCTTTGCCCTTTTTACACCCATTCCAGCATTACTGGGTTAGGGGGATTTTACATATGTGAGGATAGGATGGTGAGGAAATGCACAACTAAAATATACAAGGACATGACAAAACAGTTCACTACTGCTATCAGCGTCCAGCCCCACCCCTCCCCACACCCCCCACCCTCATCTATCATAAATCCCATTGTCATTGAAGATTGACTTAGTTAAGCATCAGTAGGTTTTTCAGACAAAAATCTTACAAGGAATTGTCAGCCAATCCACAAGTGAAGACCAGAAGACTACATAACATCTTGGAGAGAGACAATTATTTAAAAAGAAAATCCCTTAACTCTGTGATCTAAAGATCACTTTATACCATATGCAAATACAAAAACTGTGCCTATTGTCACACCATGGGCGACAGTGTGCTAACAAAAAGGCATTTCCATGTGGATGTAATGCCACAAACGGGCAAAATAGAAGCTTTTGCACCAAATTAGACTGCTTTTTAAATCCTGAAGCACAGCCGAGAGTGTTTTGTATCAAATCATTTGCCATCTTAATATGAACACCTGAAACTGAAAAAATACCAAGGGCAAAACTAGAGAATTAGAAGCAAGGGTGTTTTGTTGCCCAAGCTCAGGGCTTTAACCTCTGTGACTCACCTTCCCACACCTCACACGACAATAGCGAAAGCCCAGCCGTCCAAGAGACCAAGTCAGAGAACCTGGCTCTGAATTGTGACTGGCACAGAGGATGCACAAAGAGCAGCTCGGCATAGACGGGGATGATGGAGCCGTTATCACACCCAAAGTGACATCTGAGTGGTAGATTCAGAAAAGCAAGAGTGACAGCTCCCTGGTACAGGCAAATGGACTCACTGGAATTAATCAGCCACAGATCAGATCAGCGGTGGTGCCTTTTGACACACTGGTCTTTTGTAGGTAGCGCATGTAGGACCTCTCTCAAACGCAGACCTCTCCTGTGCAAATGTTGAGAGATTAACATCTCTAGAACTGCCAAAAGCACAGACAGAGTAGGAGAAAATGAAGAGTCATGAAGTTATCACACGGATTCATTAACCAACTGATTGGCGCTTTCCTATTGCTGCTGTCATGAAAAAGGACAGGAAGACAGATTCACATTTATCTTAAACACTTCATAGCAGCAATTCTCAGGGAAAGTACATCTTCTCATCTCTGAAAGGTGTCTAGCACTAACGTATTTTGAAGATAGCGGGTGCTAACTGTGGAACAAGAGACTTTCATTAAGTACAAACTTACTAAGAAAACTTGGCATTTGCCATGGGGTTTTTGTTATTTCCATTCTTAGTATAATAACAAGTGCCAGAAGTGCAATCACTGAAGATCTAGGTATTAAGAAACAGGCCTTAAAATAGATAAGTCCTTAAAAAAACCCAAAGAAACGCTTATGTTTTAAAGTTAAAAAAAAGTAAATGGTGGCAAAGTAATGTAAGAGTAGGAGGTAAGTCATACTTCATATCATCTACTTGCTGATAAAATCATAATCATTAACAAAAACTAATTGTACCAGCATTTTACACCAAAACTAAGATTACAGGTCACTAAGATATAGATCAATCAAGTAATGAAGAGTTCCTGAGGCTAAACTCAGTATTCTAAAATATTAGAGTACTGCTACAAAGACACAGCATTTACCAGTAAATCATTCATACAGTGTTCTGGACAACAGCCTCCACATACTGCATGCCTTTGCAGAGTATGCTTCAGGAAGGAAGCATTCCTATTTTTGTCTTTTTACCTACGTGAAGCTCGACTCCTCTACACAGAATAGTCTAAAAATCTTCCCAGTAGCACAAACAATGAGATTTTACAACTAGCACAAAAACTGGGGCATTGTTAAAATGTCAGCTACAGAGATACTACAGTTCCACCGCTATCTGCTGGTAGATTTCTTCTCTGTGGGTTGTAGGGATCCACACAGGCATGTTAAGAAGAGGGGTTATTGATAAGAACTCGGTTCCTTGCTGTGATTTTCCGTGAATAGAAAGCGACATTTTAAAAACAAATGAGTACTATCAGTAATTATACTTTTTATATGGCAAGATTATTCAGAGCCTCCAATTAACTGCAGGGTTGCATCTTACTGGATGCTGCGTGGAAGTATGCTCAAAGAAATGGCTCCTTTTGAGTAGCTTAAAATGTAAACAGACAGTTGACACAAGAAGCAGGAAGAAAAGATGGAAAGAGTCTACTATAGACAATTAAATATACACAGAAACATATGTGAAAATACTAAACGCGTATGGAGAACGCTTACTAGAATTAACAAATAGGAAAAGGGCTCAATGAGAAACAAAGAGAAATAAAGCTGAGACTCACTGATCTCCTCCCTGCCATTACCAACATGCAATTCTGCTTCATTTTATCTCCAAGGTAAATGACTCAGTGTGACAGGAGCAGATGCCACAAATGCTAGCATAGCAGGAACACTTGCTGCAACGGAGGAGAGGAGTAAACAAAGGGATTCAGCAGCAAACAGTACAATAGCAGTTTCTGCAGCCGGCGTTACCCCTTTTTCCCCCTTCAGGGCAGCCCCAGAGCCCTTGGTTTTGGGAGCATGAGAGAAACTGCCATAGATAACCTTAAAATTTGGGGCTACAGCTTGCTCTTCTCGCAACCCTGAGAGCACCCAAGTCCGATATAGCAATAAGAGCATAACTCCAAGTTACAAGTAAGTAACCTGATGTACAGTGTTGCTGAACAGAGTTCACTTCTCATCTGTTAGATACTTTCCGTAATAAATGATGTACTTCAAGAGGGTCAAAGAAAGTTCTCTTTGAAAAGCCCAAGAAACACCTTGATTATTGTCGTGACATTTGTTCTCTCTTTTTCTGCGTTCATCTCCCTTCTGCACTGTGTCCCCATTAACAAGTTTGCATACCTTAACAAAAAATGCAAAGAAACTGGCTCTACTGAATGTATTTTTAATGTCTCTGAAAAGATTAAAAGTAATTATAAGGTACATTGGCATTTGGCTGCAATTGTAGTAATCTCTTGCTTTATCTCTTTGCCAGCAGTTCTGCAGTGTGACTGTTTGGCACCAGCAGCTCTCGGAGTCTGGTGTGAACCCAACACAGATGTTTTCCAGTAGTTAATCAGTGACTGTGACCAATGTCTCCCAACAGGAGTCTGCTGTAGCACCAGTAAGACTATCCTTTAAGCTAATGTACAGTCAGTCTGGCCTAGCTTTAAACCTTGGGATGCCCTCAACAATACCACTGAACCTTGTCTTTGGACTTAATTTTTTCCCACGTTCACCATCATTGGGGCTTATAAAACTGTCACATTTTAACACAACTGTGTATTCTTCACACCTGCAGCAAAATAATTACTTCAGAAAGGACAGGTTAAGACCCATATCTCTCTGAAGTAAGACACTTTATCCTAAATCAATTCAAGCAATACTCTGTGAGATAAATTTATATGAAAGTTTGTCAGCTGTGATTTGAGCTATAGATTCTTAATAGACAAGAACCGAAACTCTTTATGAGGCACAGGCAGAGATTTTGAATGGTGTGAGAAGAGGTGACAGATATGAAGAGTCATTTCTATTCCTTCAGTCTTCTATAATCATGCGTTTTTCTGATAGTGAACATGCTAGAAGTATATATCTCCTAATCAATCCGTTACGGTGCTTAGTTTTTCTACATGATACAGTCCTTCTCTACATTATGCTATAAAAAAGTAGAATTTTCAGGCTTCAAGGAAGAATACTGGTATTTGAAGTTTAAAATTATTATCTTGGAATATTTCTCCCAAAACCAAGGCTCCCCTTACTTGCTACCTCTTTCTTCAGTATTAAAGCTGCCAACAAGATCGTGTCTATCTTGTCAATAATTCTATTTTGAGAACACACTTAAAGGGGGGTTAGGGGTTCCTGTGTTTTTGTATCATCCTTTGATTCTGCAAGAGGTACATTATATTTATTTTCTGAGGACAACAAACACAGTTACTTTCCAATAAAGTGGGAATTGTCTTCTTATCACTGGAATTAAGTGGTTTAGAAAGTATGCATGGAAAATTATTCCTGCTCTGACTTCCATTTTCAGAAGAACGTGTGTGCAGTCAACATAAGAACAATTTTTAAAAAAGCAAAATGGAACAGCATTCTGGAGTAGGACTGTTTCTTGTAAAAAGTTACTTCATGATCACCTTCAATCACACACCCTAAAAGAAACATCTTTGTTCCTCACCATTGCCTGCCTAAGTGCTGTCCATTAACTAGGTACAACCAATAATTCAGCAGCAAATCAAATATAAACAAATCTTGATACTAAAGGTGAAGAAAATGTAATCCAGTGAAAAATCAAGCTGAGGGGAGAAAAAAAAAAGTTCTGTACATGGGCATGGTGGTTCTAAGAATTCCCTCCCAGCAATACTACTCCGTGACAATAAAAACGCAATTTAAGCCCACAATTACCATTTGACAGTATTTGAGGAACTTCAGTTATTATCTATTCTCAGAGCTACTCCAGTACCCTCAGGCATTGTAGAATAAAAGGATAAATTTCTACTGCTATCTCCTGGATGTATGCAGGCAGGGGGATCAGAGAGATGCTCTCTGCCACAAGTATTCTACAAGTGAAAGAATAAAAGAGGTTCTCCCAAGGTTACTGAGCTTACATTGATGTGAATCCCAAAATGAAACCTTGGGAAGAATGAGATAATCTTACAGTGTAGCACAAGAGCTAAGTGAAGTCAGAAGGTTTGGTTTTTGGGCCTCACTAATCTGTCAGCACTCCAGTGCATGTTTTTTCACTCCAGCAGCATGACACTCCTGTAAGAAATGGTATATCAGCTGTGGAAAGGTTTTCCTAACCTGGGAGATTCTCCTGGCGAGATAGCTACTTCCAACCCAGAATACTTTTGGATGTGTAGCAATCGTGGGAAAACTGGAAAAGGCTACAATAAGATCAAACATCTGAGGTGGCAAAACAGCCTGTGGAGACCAGGCTTCAGGCTGAAAGATCTTCAGACTGGCTTTAAAGATAGCCTTAAACATATGAGAGTGTGATTTTAAGCTTCCTTCAATGTAGTGACACAGCACTGGATACTTCTCAGGAGCAGGCTAGCATACAGTTCTAGCTATATAATATTTAGCTCTACTACAAACTTAGCAGTAAAAATTAAAATTTGTCTGGCTTTACTCCATAGCGATTCTTTTCAGCCTAAATGAGTATTAAAAAAGGGTGATTTGCCGTGTTGGTCTTGCTTTTACTAATATTTCTCCCCCTCTTTC
>NW_009649308.1:7024087-7080163 GCF_000708025.1 Charadrius vociferus
TTCCCTGTTTCTCAAACATTTTTGTCTTCATGCTTTTTCTGTCTTCATCCTAATTTCTCCTTTGCGTTTGTCACTCACAGGTTTCACTCTTTCACTCTTCTTCCCAACCAGCTCTGCACTGCTATACTGAATGCACTGTTCAAACAAAGCAATTCCTCCTGTTTTGTGCCCACTGATTTCACACACCAGAGGAGAGATGCTGTTTTCGAAAGTACTAATTCAGCTCAGCAAGGGGCAAGTGGCTAACACCAAGAGTAGCAAGAAATTAGTGTCAGTTCATTGTGAGGAAAAAACCAAAAAACCCCACCCCCGAACAACCCAACACCTACAAAGCTAAAAATTGAGATTAGCAGGATGGGAGAGATGGCAATTTTATGGGAGTCTATTAATACATTAAGGCAAATTTTCAAGTAAAGAACTGTTTACGTGACAGGAGTTCAAGCCTGCCTTTGCTCTATTTGTGATTAGCCTGGGGCCCACTTGGATCTAAGGCACGGGATTTGGGAAAATCAGACTAAAAGTAGATTGGCACCCAGTATTTTAGCTGAACAAATGTCCAGGAAGATATTTGCAGGATACGTCCTTACAAACAGAATAGAGAGAATATATCTGCGAGCATTAGCTACCTTACCAGTGCCATTACAACACTGCAACTCTTTCCAGTCTGGTAACACTGTTCTAGCAGTTTATGATTTATGCTGATTTCTCTTCATTATAATCCAAGTAAATAGAGATTGAACCACACATGAACCTAGCAGTATCTGAATTATAGAACTGATTTCAATATTGGCCTTTCCTTTTAAACGCGTAGAAGAACTGGAAATGATTGCCCTTGAGGCTAGCTCCCTTCAATCGCTGGCAGGCAGGTTAGATTTCCCCCTTTAAGAAAAGTGGATTTCTCCACATCGAAGGCTGGATAGGGGTTTTTTGACCACCATTAAAATTGGCTGCAGAGTATCACACTTCTGAGAGTCAGACACATTTATTTCCATCTTAAGTATATTAAAATCATCCTTTAACTTACTGCACATCTTTTGATAAATGTATCTGGTTGGACAAAACACAACAAAGTCTCTTAGTCTCTCCTCTTACGAAAGACTTCCCATTCTCCTGAACATCCTAGTTACCTTTCCACCTGTTCCAGTTTGAATTCACCTTAATTAAAGGCAGGCAAAGAGAAATACTAAAAATATCCTAGATTGTGGTTTCTGCAGGACCTAGTTCAGGTATTTGTTATTTCCTTTCCTAACACAAATATCCATCCAGCACAGCCTAAGATTGTATTTGTCCTTTTCATTGATGTGTTGCATTGGTGGCTTGCAGTCATCCTGTGACTTTCTCCTCCTCTGTCATTTCCAATTAAAGAGCTCTTAGCTTATAACAGAAATGTATTGTTTTTGTGCATGATCTTGCACTTTGTCCTATTGAATTTCATTCAGCTACTATTACTGTAGTCCCCAAGGTCATTTTATTCTTCCTGTATGGTACTCTAAACTCTCTGTGTGACAGGACCCATAGAGTTCGTGGGTGTCAGAAAAACTGCTTTTGCTAATTTCTTTTTTCAAGGCAATTACTGAAATTCTTAAACAAGATATACCAGGAACAATTCTTGAGGAACTTACTGTTGAGGGATATTCTTCTCCTTTAACAGACATGTAGCCCCACTACAGTCCTCTTGGTGTAATCTCATTTTTTCTCTGGCAAATTACAGTTATGGATATCATTACTGCCATGACTTTGAAGCACTTGAAGCCATATTCAGGAATACGTTGGTCTGTCTTTCTGAAAAACTACCAGAGTTTTCACAGACATCTGGCCAGTTTATTTACTCAGGGTATCAGGTCCTTTATATATCTTTTACATTTCTTTTTACATTTCTGATGATGTCCATGCACAGTACTGTCTAAACCAAAGTAATCATGCTCAAAACTTTACAGCAGCGCAACTGAAAGCTGCAGAGCTGACGTGATGTAGCCACACATAATGCGTAGCATGAACTCTTGGTTGGAGATGTAGCCAGGTATGATTTGACTGCACCATGTTTAGCAGACACAGAGCAGCTTCTTCATTTATCATGAAGTTACCCCAATGGAAACTGTGTAACTCTAAAGACAAGTCTAACCTTTATCAATTTATGGCACTTGAAACCTCCTCTTAACTAAGATTTAGAGAAAAATGCATGGTTAGCCTAGCTCCAGGACACTGAAAAGTGAAATATAAATTTGAGTGATGAACAAACCAGTGCTAACCCCATGAAAATGAAGCGAAGTCTTGGCCTATCCCCGATGATGAATCTATCTGTGTTACAAAGAAATCTATTCTTTAGTTTTTTCCTCTTGCTTTTGAGTTTTCTGGCTCAAAGGCTTGAATGATGACCTATCTTGAGAACAACTGTTTTCATAGTATTTTACAGGACAGTTTGGAAATATTTAGAAAATGATGCCGTTGACACACATCAGGACTTCAGAAACATTAGCCACGCAACTAGCGATAATGAAAGCAAGAATGAAGAGTGGAGAAGGGCCCTTTTACTTCTTAACTGGGAGATCAAAAGCACAGAAACTACTTGTCACTTTTGCCCTTGGGTTTATTTAAGCAGCCATAAACCAATGTTTTGAAATGCAGAAGTCTGTTTCTATCCTGCAGCAAAATGTTAGTGAAACAGTTATTCTGCTGCACAAAAATAATGAATGTGGAAGCAGGTATTGCTAATGTGCTGCATAGCAAAAAACCAGCACCCCATGAGAATCATCATTTCTTCTTGTCCCTTTTGCCTCTCAGCAAAAGAGGGGCCTTACGTATCCCCTTCGATGCTCATTCTGAGCACATATCATTTTGGGAGGACAGAGGACACATCTACGCTGATCTTCCCCTGTAAACTGCACAGTAGATTCACCCAGTGAACACACTTGTCAAGCTACAGGGTATATACCATGCAGACTTATACACCAATTCTTAACACCTTTTTTTCTAAAACGTTACAGAACACTTAAGAATCTCAGTTCCTCAACACATGGCATTCGCTTGACTCTATTCTCCTAAACTGAGAATACAATATTCTCTTATTGTAGCAGGTTCAGAGAAAGGCCACAAAAACAACCAGAGGGCTGGAGCGCCTCTCCTATGAGGACAGGCTGAGAGAGTTGGGGCTGTTCAGCCTGGAGAAGAGAAGGCTCTGGGGAGACCTTATTGCGGCCTTCCAGTACTTGAGGGGGGCTTACACAAGAAAGATGGGGAAAAACTTTTTAGCAGGGCCTGTTGTGATAGGACAAGGGGTGATGGCTTTAAATTAAAAGAGAGAAGATTTAGACTAGATATAAGGAAGAAATGTTTTTACAATGAGGGTGGTGAGACACTGGAACAGGTTGCCCAGAGAGGTGGTAGATGCCCCACCCATGGAACCATTCAAGGGCAGGTTGGATGGGGCTCTGAGCAACCTGATCTAGTTGAAGATGTCCCTGGTCATTGCAGGGGGGGTGGACTAGATGACCTTTAAAGGTCCCTTCCAACCCAAACTATTCTATGATTCTATATACTGCATTGCTGCACAAAATGCAAATGTAGCTTCAAAACATTTCAAAATAATTATGCAAACTTCATGAACTTCAAGTAAGAGTGTAATTAATTGATAGCAAAGTGGGAGAATTGGAGCTCTTCCAAGAGCCTCCCGGAGGATTCACCTGAGTCCAATAGCAAAACTCTTCCAGTGTCACAAAAAACTCCAAACCTGCTAGTTCCAAAGACTGTAACATGAACATAGTTTCTGAAAATCTAAATAGACTTAAGCACGGGGGTTTTAAAATAATTTTTAAAGTTTTCCTCTGGTTTTGTTACATTCTTCATATGCATAATTGGAAGAATTGCCTTCAAACAATTTTATGAGATCTAAAATAACTCATTCTTATTTCTCTGCATAGTATTATATATTTAGTTTTTTAATAATTAAATATTACAGCTCCCTGCCAAATTTTCTAATAAAATTTCAGAGAGGAAAGACACACATGAAGAAAGAGTATTCAGACTTACTGCAGAAAGAGAAACAAACTGTTGGAATGCATATCCTATTGTAAATCTCTTTAAAATTGCTAAGAGTCATGGCAGTAAAAAATGTTTAATGTCTTGGGCTACTCAAGCTAGTTCCTGTCAGCTCATTCTATAGGACACTTGTTTTTAAGCATGTGCTTAATGAAAAAAAAAAAAAAAAGGAGGAAAAAAAAAGTCAAACACAGGCATAAATGACAGGGACTTGTTATTCTTTCCTCAGTAACCACCAAAAAGAGTAATTTGCAACTAACACATGTATCATTGCCCTTGCCCTAAAAGATACTGTTCTTTCTTCTTCTCCTGAGGGCATCCTGGCACTTGCACCTGCTTTTTTCTTATTGTTTTAGTTTTATTTCAAGTGTATAGTTCATCAATTGTCAATAAAAACTGAGACATCCTTACAAAATCCACATTCACAAGAAAAGCATTGACTAGTAATCACTTGCATTAGATATGAAAGAAAATTTTGTGGGATTTGCCACTGTACACCAAGGCTAGATGTACACAAACTAAAGGCAAAAACTAAAATATTCCATGCATTTGTTATCTCAGATCTCTGTTGACTTTGCTTCGACCCTTTTAATGATAAATTAAAAGTGAAATTCTGAAGGTAACTACTGATAATATCTATGATGTATTTTTCAGCTAAGGACTCTCAAGGATTGAAGTGTACAAAACAAACAAACAAAAAAACCAGAATATGCTCAGAATTTCAGAGATACTTCTACCAATGTCTCTCAAACTCATTCTCTGGCCAAGTTTACAACATTGAAACATGGCTTCTCTCCCTCTCTCATAAGCTTAGCTGAGCCCCCTTCACTGTTCCTTACCCCCTCAAACCTAAATGACCCTGAGAAAGCCAGGTTTCATCACTAGCCCCGTGACTAGCCAAAGTGCCAGACTTCCATATGTACTATCATTTCTTGGAAGCAAATTGCCACATGGATCAGCACTGTGGATAAGCAGCTAAAGACAGGACAAGACACTGGCTTATTTGCAAAGCAAGATGGGAAGGTCTCCTGTAGTATTATCAGTGGTGCAGACGCCCAAATACCTTTAGTGTCAGTTGGGAAATTTCAGCATCGTACAAAATTGATACGGTAGTGGTGCAGCCACTAATGAGAAGTAGACACTGAGCAGACACAGTGTTGCAGATGTCAGTAGTGCTGGCTTAAATGCAGGAAAAGAATTCCATCCTTTCCACAATATGCATATTCATTTCATAAAGCAACAAATTACTGCCTAAACTGCCAATACTACAAACCCAACTGGACTCCAAGTCATCACACTCTCCCACACCAGCAGTTTGCCACCAAGAGCAGCTTCGACAAGTAAGCTGACGATAACTGCATTTCATCTACATCACTCACTGTATATTCCCATGTATTAAGAAAGATGATGTTACTCCAGGACACAGAATGCAGAGATGTCATTCTCACATTGCTATTATTTATTTTATTGCACTGGTCTCTGTACACTACCTGGAAAAATGGCAGTCCCTTCTTTAAGTCTGTAAATTCTAAACACAAAGTGTATTTCAACGGTCATTTGTGGGGAAGAATACAAATAAGTATTTTTTAAAGAGTGTCCTAAAAGCACTAAAGCACTAAAAAAAGAAAGTTCAGTGTCTTATGAATCTAGACAAATAGTACAGCTGTCAGGATGCCCAGGGAGGCTGGCATTACACCCCATGCCAGGAAAGACACACAACATTGGCATGCTGTGTCAAGGGATAGGATTGGAAGATAGACCAAAAGGAGTTAGGAACCTCCCATGTTGAAGCTACCTTATAAGTAGCTTTTTAGGAAACTTTACTAAATATTTGGGCAATTTTCCTGGTTAACAGGGAGAATGATTCAAATGCAGCTGTTCTTCTGTATGGCTACAGAGGCACCCAATGGTGAATACAGGGTCAGAACTCCAACACAGCCAATAATTCAGCTCCAAGCTGTTGACCTGTGGTTTCTGTTGCAACAAAATCACACTGAACTCCTTGGGTTTCCTGTCAGTGCAACATGTAATTCCTCGGTCATTCTGCCTGAATTATGCTCACTTATGAAAAATGTTGATCCTGGATGATTGTTTGATATTAATATACCAAAGAACCTTGAAGGTCACAATTCATTTGAAAGTCAGGTTCTGATATCCTTACCTATATATGCTGAGTAGTCTCTATTCTCTCTGATTTCTAAAAGGTCTATGGGTAAAGTATTAATAAAGGCGAATTAGTTTTGTCCTATGCAAACTGTTCTTCTGTTTTGGTATCTTACACTGGTATTCTTTTTTCCTGGCAAGAGAAAACAGAAGCCTGTAATTCATTTCTGCAGACTTAAAGATCGTTATGCTGTGGTTTGATGTTAAATCTGGCAGGTGTTTTGTAGGCAAATGTAAATAAAGGTACCAGCCACTCTGGAACACTGGGGTGTGCCTCGCGTTCAACAAAACACTAACATCAATAGCTTGATGGATATATTTTATGCTAGGAAAACCTATTTCATTTAAATAGCTGTCATTCTAAGAAAGAAAAAAAAATCACAAAATAAAGACGTTTACTATAGGAACAACATTTTTTACCTTTATTGCTTCTCTTTAATGATGTTTATCTTCTCCAAGTGATTTGCACCAGTCTGATTGACACTGAAATATGGAACAAGCACAGAAGGAAAATACACCCAACAGCACGGCCACTTCACAAAAATCCTTTCCTTCCCCGAATTTCAGTTGATTACTTTTGCTTCTTTACTGGTGACTTCAAATTGCTGTACATCTCACTAGGTAGGGTGCTGAACAGAGTGATCTTCCTTCTTTCCACACCCTGTACTTTCAACAGTAAGTTGTTTTATCCAGAGAGGTACTTCACAGCAACATTTATTGTACCAAACTAATGCACTATAATATAATAAAAATCACTCTCCCATCTCTCCGCCTCCCTTGCAGCTCTCCAATAAGGAAGCTTAATCCTGACAAATTTTACCAGCACTGGAACAAGCCATCAACCTTGACACTGCCCGACCGCTTAAAATAAATCTAAGAGCTTGCGAATGGCACAAAAGGGTGACAAATATTTTCATAAAACACATACTAAAAGCTAACAAGTTTTGTGTTTTCAGGGTTTTTTAAGCCCCGTATGCCGTATGGTACAAATACTTGTGTGCCTTTTCCTTTTTATTTGGAAAAATAGTATCATTTTCTGTACTAGGTAAGATTCACACTAAAGAGTCACGTAAGCCAGGGTCTGAGGTTCTTCTATTCTAAATTACTCAGATTACATATTTAACTTTTGAGGTGTTTTTTTTTTTCCTGCCAACATGGTATGTGGGGCTCATTAGATACTGACCTAAATCCATCTCCCTTCATTTCACTGTAGCATGGCAGATTTTGTGATGGTTCTAATCAGCCTTAGTAGAGCTGCCCACCTCAATTCCATTAACGAAAAGTCAACACATGCACGCTTGTACCCCGAACTACTGCCAATTGCTGGATGAAGCAAGCAAAGCCCACAGAGATTAAAACAGCTGTTGGACTTTAAAAGAAATAATATTATCTAGCTTGTTTCTTTCTCTTTTTTTTTTCCTGGCCACTGAAAAGTAAAACAATGAAATAGAAATACAACATTAAATAAACCTGGAACTTTAAATAAACTTCTTAAAATAGCAGCTGTAGAGCTTCCAGTTTATTTTGAGTCTCTCACCATTCAGTTTTGCTTTCAATTTTGAACTCTGAACGAGGATGACGATACTGAGAACGCCAAAACATCCCATGATACTTTTTTCCAATTCTGCCTATCCTAAGAATGACCTATATCAGAAGAACTTCCTTGTGCTAAACACTGCTACCAGGACATTGAATCAGACCAGGGACAAGTTTCTACCCAAAGTTATAATTCCATGGGGATAGGCGGGGGGGGGAAGTCAGATAAGTCTTTTTCAAAAAATTATTATTTAAATAAAAGCATTGCATAAGGTGTCTTAAAAAAAGCAGCAATAAAGTTTCAGGGAAAAAAAATAACAACAAAATCCCCACATTTTGTCTAAAGTATAGCCTTATAGTATTACAAATCCAGCTCCAGCATCACAGCCTTTCCATATAGCATCAGAAGGCACTAACAGTGAAGAAATTATTTAATGAGTCCCTAGCTGCTAAAAAACTATAGGACAGATAAAGAAGTTAAATCAGATGAAACACAGAGTCAGAGCAAATACCTACCTCAGAATTTGCTGTTGCTGTTACTTTAGTTAACAGTCAGTTTGTCAGAACTTTAATGGTCCAGCAACCAACAAACCAGCAGTTAATTGCTAGTAATGATTAGTTTCTCGGGGATTATTGCCTGAATAAATCTCAAAAGTTGTGTGCTGTTAAGTAACTTAGTATTTTCTTAAAGTTGGCAGTGAAGTCCAATGGTAGTCATGTTAGTTAACGTTAGTCAGCCTTACCATTAATCCTGATCCCCTGAGTTCAACCATTAATTCTAATCCCTTGCATATATCGAAAGCAAAGTACAAAAGTCCCCGATTGTCTTCAAGTGTTCATTTGCAAAAACGTTACTGAATATCTTGACAGTGGAAAAAAGAAAATAGTCTCATACTCTTGTTCATGCTCACAGTGGAAAGAATACATGCCTGAGTGAGGACATGTCTGTTCAGTATAACTATGCAGCCCTTGCCCCTGAAAAACATACTGTGAGGTTGTTTGGAAATCCTCATGTGTAAATTTGCAGAGTCATCATACATTACTGGGACTGTGTGTTTAGTGTTTTGCTTCCAAAAACCAAGGAGCTTATTAAAATTAACTAAAGCTAGATCAAAAGATAATGGCTACTCTGGAGACCCATAATAACACAGAATTATGTCAACACCTACAATTTCATACATTGCATTTTGATAGTCCTTATACTAACAACATACTTTCCAGTCAGGCTAATTTCTTGATGCAGTAAAGTGTCAAAAAGCACCAAGCAACATCAATTACTTGTACTTTTACAAAGGCACCTTTTCTTTCATACGTCAACAGATATGATCCTTCCAACAAATCTGATGCTTCCACATCTTATTTCCAATGGCACTAGGAGTCCCAGTTCTCCACCGCATGGATGGTAAAAGGAATACCACTCAGCAAGTCTGGGGAACTAGGAGAGAGGTAGGGAACCTTGGTCAAAGCCACTGGCATAAGGAGGTACCTACACATGGCAGCGCAACAAAGAGGGATGCCAGCTAGTAATTCCTGTGGTAGTCAGATTAGTCTATTTTTCCATTTAAAAAACCCTCAGCATACCTGTTTGCACCATTTCTGCTGAGAAATCATAAGATTTATGGGACAGTAAGTCTGATCTATGCTTGTAGATATGCAGACATCATAGATTTGCTAGTAGTGACTCTTGAGCTCCTGAGGGGTCTCGTTAAAGGTAATAGGATTCCCCAACAGGACAGGGCAATCCCACAGACCGCACTAAGCTATCTGCAGTACAGGTAGTCTCTTCCAGAGTAGGACTGAAGCATAAATGGATTTCTGCTACCTGTTTTATAAATGAAAAACGATTTTTAGTCATGAAGAAAACAGTGTTCAGCAGGTTTTTAGTAGGGTGAGCAACAATTAACGTACCAAGAAAAATTATTAAAGTTAAATAATTAAGCTACAAGGTGAACTAGAGCCACAAAAAAAAAAAAAATCAAATCTGCATAAGGCAGCACTCCTGTGATGATGATGATCTGGAAAAACTCAGGTCTGCAATATGTTTCCAAATAGGCAGCTGCCAACACTTGGATTTACATATGAGTAAACTGAGGCATAGAAAGGTAGAGACCTGCAAGCAATACCAAGCTAAGAAACCTGTATGTCACAATGCACTGTTGTCTGATGATTCCTTTCTCTCAGCGAGACCAATGAAGTGTGACAATGAATTAATAAATAACAAACCCTGAAGTGAAAGCCAAAATTTAAGGCCTGAGTCAATTTATAATTTTTTTGAGAATGTTTGGGGATTTTACGTATTCGTAGGGTGAGGATTTGGACTGGAGCTTTAAAAAAAACAACAAACAAAAAAACCTCCCACCCAACCACCAAAAAACAAAATAAAAAAAACCCCACTGCCAACCAGCTGTACTTTGCCTTAAACATCTCTGAAACCGGACTTCTATAAGAATGTCTAGTGAAATGCATTAAAGTGTTAAACTTACTACTCTTACTAACCCCCTTTTCTCTTTAAGGTAATAATTCACTTCAGTTTTACATCAAATATATACCTGTTAAAAAAATCAGAAGAGCATGGGTATCATTTTCTTCATCATGTATTTAATATATCAAGAGAAATAAAAGGAGTCAAGACATCACTTTCCCATTCCAGTTTTCTTCCCAACGTGGTTGCTAATTGAATTGGTACTTTCTAAGTGTGAATTCTCTGAAGCATTGAATTTCTCAGAACAGATGAAACAGAGGGTAGAACTCTTCTCACCTGCTGCCAGGTTCTCTAACCAACCCTGGTCACTAACTAGATCTCACCTCTATTTCACAGCTATAATTTGCAAAGCTATTTCTTTTTTACCTCCTTAGCTTTTATTACTATCAGATATAATTCTCATTTTCTAAGAATTGTTTTTTTCATTATGCTCATCAGAAAAAAGATTATGGATTTAGACATCCTCAATAGTTTTTCCTACAGATAAGAGTCACAAGATACCTCTAAACAATATATATGGAGCTGTTTCTGCATAGAGCAATTACATAGAGGAAGAGGTTGTGCGGGTACAGTCATCCACGAGAGCTCTACTATTGTCAGTATTTATTTTTTTTATTACAGCAGTGGTGCATGAGCTCTGACTGTTTTGAACACTGTTTTAGGTTTTCTTGCAAGCAACTGAATCTTTAAACATGGTATACTTGCTCACACTGCTGCTTACACTTTAAAAATACATATATATTTTTACCCTTAAGAATTCACTGTCACTAGTCTGAATTACAGAAGAGAATGCTAAAGCTTGCAAAAGTTTGCCTCAGACTCCCTTACTGCTCAGAAGACAGCAACTTAAATTGCTCAAACAATGAAACTTTGTCTCACAGACATCATGGTGACCCTTGCAGGACTGACTCCTAAGCTCTGAACTTACTTCTTCGTTGCATGCAAATGCTAGTCTTGCTTTTAATAAACTTACTAAGTCACATTACTGTCACAATACAAAGAGGTTGACCAGATGTCACCTAACAGTTCATGTGAATGAACACAAATACAAAGTACTAGGAAGAAAACACTGCACAACTGGATCACAAAGCCCAATTACAGATTCCTCCTCCTCCTCACTTTCCCCTCTGTCCTTCTGTAGTACTAAGGCAGATAAAATGAGCATATGTGACCAACCGCTCCATCCCGCCCCAGCCCTCAAACATTGTAAAACATTCCTGCAGGCTCTCAGTAGGCAATACTGTAAAGCAAACACTGTAACCAGCTACTACAATTATTACACTAATTATAAGTTAGCAGGAATATTAGTCTGCCACATAAGACATGGCTGCCTCAGAAAAGTTTAGAAAAGTCTGGATAAAAAATGCATAAGCGACTATGAAAATATAGTAGATAACTGTCAAAATAACTTTGAATACACTAAAGTATATCTGGTTACTTTCCAGCACACACAGAATTTATGGTAATAAGTTTTGAAAGTAATACAGCCTTGTTGCTAAAAATGCAGAGCAGCTGCTTCAGATATTGTAAAATGGCTAATTTTTACTCATTTGTAACATGGTTTCGTAGACGGGTAACAGCTGCAGTTTCACCCAGCTGCATCCTGATGCTAAACGCACACCTCTAAGCAGTCAGACAAAAGTATAGATTGCTTTACTTTACAGCACTAAGTACCGGTGTCTTTCCAAGAAATACCCTGAAGGTCATTGGCAATTAAAGCTCCCCAAGGTCTCTTTCACTCGGGGAATGGTGGCTAGCAGACACAAGGTCTCCAGAAGTCAGCCACCATATAGTAACATAGCAAGTAGTAACTGAGCTGCATGAATTAAAGAGGATGTTGAAAGGGCTTCCTACCTGGTACAAGTTGCTACTCCCCCTCACAGCCTGGAACCCTAGATGCTGGCTCTTCTCCTTAATTGCTGAGGTAACACGAATTTCTCTAGTAAGAAGTGGGGGGGAAAAAAGAGGAAAAAAAAAAAAAAAGAAAGGAAGGTTCTATTGGCTGCTGCCTCCTTCTTAAAAAGGTTACTTCAAATGCCTCTCTCGCTCCCTATTTATTTTCTCTCCCTCCCAGAAGAGCAGTTTAGAGGGAGAGTAACGGAGTGTTTATCCTGGCTCTGAGGATGCACGCTTGTGCGATAACTGCCTGCTCCCTGCAGTATAGCCGGCATGATGTGATGTGCATACTAAAGCAGTTTGCATTAGGCAAGGCTTAGCAGAGCCAGCTTCCCAGTCTCCACCTTCTATATCACAGAACAAGCTTGCTTCTTCGAAAACAGTGGGGCTGTAATGACAAGACGATAGGGCTCTGGTTATAATATAAATGCATTTTCTTTGAAGATAGTATTTAAGGATAAGGTTATATTTATAGATCACCTCACCTGTGAAAACACAGAAACAGCTATAAGTGAAAACACAATACAGTCATATAAATGTGCAAAAATTCCCTATTATTTGCTGTCATATGACAGATGATACTAAAAGCAAAAACTAATGAGACATCCTCAGTTAGGAAACATTTGTCTGCTGCCATCTATCAAACAAGCAGAGGCGTAAATAAATAAATAAAGCCCTGAAGAACACAGAGGCTTAAACGTCTACAGGCTCAAAGATAAACGCGTGATATTTATACACTATAGTCACGACTGAACAATGGCTACATTATGAACAAGAATTAGCTCTAAAGTACTACATTTATCATAAATCTGAATAAATATTAGAGAAAGGCTCAAGCTGTAAAGCCCTGATTTGGATTTTGAACACTCCAGAGCTCAGAAGTGCCTGAATCTGGGGATTTGTCTCTGGCCTATCTGTCTGTATTAGCTACTCAGGCGCACACTCACGGAAGTACACAAAATAAATCGGACTATACATGATTACGTGAAAAATCCCATTGCTTGCCCAGGTGTAAGAGTACAGTAGCGAGTGCTAGGATGTGAGCTGCTTATACTTTTTTGTCGTTTCCAAAATCAGTGATTCAGTTCTTAGTTACAAAGCATTTTTAAAAATTGCTTATTTCTTGACTACAGGGGAGGAGCTCGAGACAGATCAAAGCTTTGGGGCCCAATTTTTCCCTTATGAATAGAGTGTTAGCCAAATGCTTATGTGGGTTTGTAGTGCTGATTATTTATGTAAATTAACTTTATTATTCAGCATTTTCAGGTCATGCTGCTTTTCCTACATTTTTTTTTTTTAATTTCTCAGGTTGCTTCCCTCCTGTGGGGTAAAAGCAAGGCTCAGTCAATACCACTGTGTTCCCATAGGTGGGTGATGTTGCTGCCCACTTCTCAATAGCTCTCCAGTAAGCATAAGCATGAATCACTATCAAAACCACCATACAGAATTATGTCTAAAGTTCCTTTAAAGGATAGACAGATTTCTAATATATCTATGCATTTTGCTTTTTTTAAATGAAGCAATGACTACGTGGTCAAACATCTGGCTTTCTGCTCTAGTAGACCTGGGGGACGTTGGCTGATATGTCCATCTTCCCCTGTGGGAAAAGATGTTCAAAATTTAACTCCTATTTATAACATCTGTACTGGCCATCAGTTGCTAATTTCCCCAACCATAGTAAATGCTCACCTGTCTAAACAAAGAATGGCCTACAGGGTAGGACACCAAGTAAGGATTCTGAAATCTGATTTGAATTCCTGGCTTCTCTGAGGAAAACTATAGGTAAACTATTAAATTTAAGCTCCACTGTGGTCCCTCAGTTGTGAAATATGAACAAATACTTAGCCCAGGAGTGTTTTGAGAACAGAAGAAGATGATGTTCATTTGTGATCCTGAGATGTTTAGGTACAGAGATGGTGAAAAACATATGGAAAAACAGTGAGATAGAAAGGATTTATACGCATGCATAGGAGACTAGAAAAAATAAAAATCTTATTCCTTCACAATAAGAACAAGTTTATACTAGGATAGGAAGAAAAAAAATGGCACACCTCATGGCTCAGCACAAAGATACAACCCTCTCCATGCTTTAAAACAGTGCATGCAACTATGATTTCAGAATGCTAACTTGAAAGTCCACACCAGATCTGTTTACTAGCTGTTATGATACCAGGTAAGCATGTTTCCCTCTTACACATACCAGGTAGGCGTTACTTCCAGAAGTCCACAGAAAGCTGGACTATTGTGCGTCTTGCTAAACTGTCTGGGTTCTTTCTCCTTTTTGGATGATGCTAAGCACTCCTAAGAGCACACAGCTGGAAGGAGCATCAAGAGCCACTGGAGTCACTTACTACCTTCCTGCTGCCCCAGGTCTGACTGCCCTAGAGGTTGGGAATCTCGTGTGAACTTTCAGTATATTCAGAGTAATTTTATAGCCACATACTCTTTGGCTCAGATTCAGCCTTTCTTGAACTAATTTTTCTCCCTTCATGCTGTTTACCTCCCTGGCATATTTATGAAAGGACCTCAGCTTTGGATGACTAATTTAAGGGAGCCTACCTTAATTTTTTTCTTATGAGGAAGGTTCTGAAATGCTGACATGCCTGGCAGCCCTTCTCTTCTGCAAGGTCAGTGTCAGCAGCATTTGTTTTTTTGTTTGGTTGGGTTTGTTTTTATATTGAGCGTGAGTGACCAGGACTGTGCATGGTGTTCCAGCAGAGAGCTGAAGAACACTTTGTGCAATTACAATATCAGAATACTTTCCTCTGTTGGAAATAATTTGCAGTGCTTTGAAAGATTGCATTTGCCTTTTTATGGCTTTATCACTCAGGCAACCGTAGTCACCTTATTACCAACTTGTATACTTAAAGCCTTCCCACTGGATGAGTTCTTGCTAACACTAACTTGCAGAAGTTAGTGTTAGCGTTTCTCGTATGCATGGATCTGCTTTTGCTGCTAGTAAATTTTATTTACTTTTATTCTCACAGTTCTTAGAGGTCCCTATTTTGTGTATGATATTCTAATACTCCTTTGTACTGACAATGCCTCTTATCTTTATGTG
Source organism: Charadrius vociferus (assembly GCF_000708025.1). Lineage (NCBI taxonomy): Eukaryota > Metazoa > Chordata > Aves > Charadriiformes > Charadriidae > Charadrius > Charadrius vociferus. The sequence goes on from NW_009649308.1 coordinate 7,039,261, forward strand.
CAGCAGGCTTCATCAGCACAACATCTATACAAGGATCATTCTTGAAAATATATTACTAATTGGTCCCAAGACTGATTCTTGATGGATTCCACTAGTAAATTTCTTCCAGTCTATTACTTCTATATATTATGCAAACGTTCTTCAAGTCTGGAAGCATTTGGATATAGTTTAGATTCAGAAAAGCCTATTGCAAAATATATCTGCTCCACAGTGTCATATAGAATATAATGACTAACTTTATACCTGGGCATCCATATAATGAACTCCCATTTCATTTGAATGTCTTGACTGAAAATTCTCATAAAAAATTGTTGAAACTTCTAGTTAAAGCAAAACAAAAAAAACTCACACATGAATTAGTGCCACTACTTTACAACAGACTACGGGCCTGGTTTGTAATTCTGTATTAAAAATCCAAAGGATTTAGTTAGATAAAGTATTCATACCATCCATATATCGGAAACTACGCACCATTGTGTGCATGCATAGATAGGTTCACAATAATACATTTGTATTGTTCACAATATCAAATACCGAAGCCTTACAACCTTACAAGATAAAAGATGATAAAAGAAAAAAGAAGTATTATTGGATTTTTTCTTTTCTTTTGCTATCTATTTGGTATCTATTAAAAGAAGATGTTTTTAGCACACTATCAATTACGAAGTTTGAGACCTCTATTCTAAGTACAGTCCAAATTGATTCAAATATTGTCACCATGGATATTCATAACATAATAGGTCAGAAAATGGTGAAATTACTTGCAACACTTGACCACTGCTTTATGCATTTTTTTAAAGACCTGGTGTATCACTTTGAAGACATCCATTAAGATATCTATATCAAATATACGTATATGTGTGTGCGCACATTTGTGTATAAATGTTGGGGTTTTTTTAATTGCCATCAGATTTTTGGTAGAGCACTCCACTATCCAGAGTCAGGTAAAGAAGGCTTGAAAATAACATGTTTTATATATAATTGCTGCCAGGAGTTACTCAAAAGGCTAGCAACAGGAAAAAAATGAAACCGCCTGTAGCCAATTTTAATACAACCTGTTATTCTTCCTATCCCATGACAGACATGAGTTCTGAGTGAAATAGAAGTAACATTTGGCTGGCTAAAAAATCTTTACAGACAACTCTGCCAACAGACATTACACATTAACATTGACAATGTCTGATGTTCATTGTGCAAACATTCTCCTTGTGTTTCAAGTCGGAGCCAAAAGATGTTTTATGGCTTACATAAAGTTTAGTGGCAACAGCAGAGGCATATTTTTATGGACAGTAGAGTAAAAGTCCTCCTGTTCCTGAAAAGGCTATTGGGAAACAGCTGGCAGTCACAACCTATTGAGAACTACAGATATTGAAATAGAGTATAAAATATACCTGTCACTCTCACACTTCCCAGGATGGACACAAAGCACTATGCACTATACAATTTTCTAAGCATTAATTATTTTTTCCAAAATTTAACTTGCACTTTTGAAACTGACTAATAGATTTACAATGCATTCAACCCCCACTGAAATAAAATGGAGGTAGTTTTGTTGGGTTTTGTTTGGTTTGGGTTTGGTTTTATTTTTGGAGGGGGGGTTGTGGAATGCAGCTAATTTTCTCTAAAAAATCCTTATTCCTTTGAAACACAAAGGTCAACTGCTCACCCAGACTATCTAAAGCTGAAAGATGCACAACTGTATAGGTCAACAGAAACACAGATTTTTGAAAAGGCATTTTCTGGCTTATTAGAAACAAGGAAGAAAAAGCACATATTAAAAATGAAAATAAAGTAATCCAAAACCAAATTAATAGAAGTCTAATTCAAAAGGTTAGTCCTAAAATAAAAGGATGATATATTATTCATAGCAATGTTAGTGTTACTATCGTACATAGCTAGATTGTAATCATTGCCTACGAAAATGTGATATGTGTGTTTCAAATATCCTGGTGCTTCTTTCCTTATTACTGTTGCCAGGTGTCAAGACAAAAAAGGCTCTGTGCCTACTGCTGTGTAACTTCTGTAAGTCTTACTGCAGAATGGTAATGTCATCATTCCACAGTGACAAACTTTATTGACAATAATTTCAATGCATGATAACCAGAAAAGCTTGACGTCATTATGAACCAAAAACTGGAACTGGAACAAGGACATGAAGTTGATCTCACTCCTCACTTGCTCAGAAGTATAAGATGTTTTCAATGAAGACACAACATTCTGGCCAACCAAGATAAGTTTGAGACTATTTCTATTTCAAGCCAGTAACTTCTCTTGACATACAGTTCTCTCTCTCTTTTCCAAAAAGAAGCAGCAGTAAGCCTTCAAGGGTACACTAGAGAAGTCTGCTTAGCAATTGGCACATGAACACTCTAAAGATTAAAGTGATTGCTATTCATGAATTGAAAAAAAGATGGGAAAAGTGCCACTTTTTGTCTCTCATATTGAGTTTGCTTTTGCAACAGGCAAATTATTATGCATCTTCATTAAATACTGTCTATATTTGAAAAGAATGTTCCTGTTCATTACCTGACAGAGCTTAAGTGTAAAAAGGCTGAAGGCCAAAAAAAGTGCTCCATGTGATTAGCTCTGAGTTTCTGTTCTACATAAAGAACATCATTAAAATGAAATTATTATTCACTGTAACCAACATAATTCAGTCCAACTGTTAGAATTAGTGTTTTCTCAAACTCTGTTCTAGGAGAAAAATCCAGTCTCCTCCTCTGGATATGTATTTTCCCAGGGACATAAAAGAGCAGGTTGCCCAACTCCCATAACCTTTGGACAAAAGCCATTGGGAGACGGATAGAAAACTTTGCACAGAGTACTAGCTTCTTTGATCAAAAAGTTATTTAAACTGTGTTGTTTAGCATTTAAATATTCAAAATAGAAATGATCACGCTGTGGATTAGAATAGGAGAGGAAATTCTGCAAACTATTTAGGAGAACAATAAGAAAGATCTAAAACATCAGAACAAGATAGCACTTTTTTTTCTTCCCAGGAAAGCTAATCTATATTTAATAACAGAGCACCAGGAGAGGGGCACTCGTAATAGGATGAGAAATATTATGGTGTTTCTCTTGTTAAGCAGTGAAATATAGCTATTAAATCGTTAAAACCTCTGTAGTGCTTAAACATGACAGAAGAAAATTGGTCCCAATGAGATGATACAGTCTTATTTCAGTCTTTTAGAATGGTGAATGTGGACAGCAAGTTTGGGAACTGCAGTATTTTTCAGGGAAATTTCAGGGCATAACCACAATTGTAGTGAATCAATTTTGACTTCCCAGAGAGATTTATGCAGAGATGTATAATACAGCACATTAATCCCCTCATGTGTCCCCAGAGGGGAGATACACTGCTTATTAAAAAACTTTTTTTTTTTTTTAAAAAAAAGTATTTTCAGACATGTATTTATTCTCCAAACCCAACATGAACAATTTGGATAATAGCAGTATTTTTACTGAAATAAAAATAACAACATCCCCATATAGGTAATGGTACAGCTACATATATTATAACATGAAGGGACTGCAGAGGCCAATCAGTTTGCCATTCTGTGTCTGCCCCTGCGGGGCTCTGGGTATGAAGGCACAGATGTGGCCAGAACACCAGAAATGTTGCTTTAGAGACTCGCTCTTTGAGCCAGGAACAGCTGGGCAAAATTTGAAGCAGATCTAAAACTGTTCAATGCTGCTCTGGGACCAATGAGGCAAAAGCAGTCCCTCGATTCCCAAGGCAAAAGGGGTGGAGAAGAATAATGTTTTCAAATATTTCAGAAGCACGGAGTTTTCCAAGCTGGTTGTTTGTTTTAAATTATTTATTTTTATACCAGTTTGCATCCTGCAACTTGACGTATCTTCCCAATATAAAAAAAATCCCACACCAAAAAATTCCACAAAAACCCTTCATCCTGCAAGTGTTTTATTGCCCTCTGTATAAATCAGTGATGAGAAGAGATGATAGAATACCGGTAACCTATGAAGCACGCAGACAGTGTTCCAACTTTCCTTTTGTGCATCTGCTCAGCTGAAGTACAGCCAAGAGATATTAGCAGACTTTTTTGAAGACAGTAACAGCAGCAGTGAAGTACAAGAATCATTGCAAAATGGTCACAAAGCAAACTTTTGTCAGGTGATTAATAGGCAGTGTTTCTAAAATTTCAATTTTAATTACCTGCAGACTGTTTACACATATCAGAAACACTCTTCAGACAGTCTTATCATCGCTTCTGCATTTTTCTCAAAAATATAACTTTATAGAAGCACTCACGCTTCCTTACAAGTTACCAGAATCCTACAACTTTGCACTCTATTTGGATTTCCTGTCCTCAGCCATTGAAAATAAAACAAATGTCAACAAATACCATTTCCACTCTAATTTTATAGACCCTGACAGCCTTCAGCAGCTTACTGTCTGCTAATTCCTTTAATAACCTTATTTCTCAGTATCATATGTTATAGTTTATGACTTCCTTTTTAAATCAAGTTGTATCACCCCAGAGGAAACAGCATCTACGCCTAGCACTGTAGTGAAAACAGCACAGCTGGAGAAAACTAGTATCTAATCATGAGGCATTATTACTTTTCCAGCAATTGTACCACCAGTGGCTCTATAGTGCTTTGCTAAAGCGTCAGGCTCCTTTTTCATTTTATTGTAATTAACTCAGCTTTTATTTCATTTTTAATAAGTGCATCAAAAATAATATTTATGAAATTGATTACATTTTTGATCTGAGGCTGTAAGACTAGCTCTGAAATCTTGAATTTTTTTACTCTTTGTTTAAAAGGCAGAGGGCGTATTTCTGCATGTTTAACATACATATTTCCTATGCGATCACTTTGTCGAAGGCATTTTTTCTTCATAGGCAACAGACTGAGAACTCCAGGTTAGAAGATGGTGACTTAGTCAGAAAAACTTAAATGTTCATCTTAAAGGAAAGTTTACCTTTGGTGCCTCATGCCAAAATTGCGTCCTGAAGACTCATAGTGCAACTGGTTCAAGACTGAAATAGAGTGCATCACAGACTGCATTTGCAGAGCAAAGTCAGGCACCAAACAAGAGCTAATTATAACAGTTCAGCTGACTGGCATGATAGCACAATTCAAATTCATGTCGAATTGTGCTGAAAAGTCTGGGTAAAGCCAGAGGATGAAATTGTGATACAGCCCAGAAAGCTCCTCAGGTCCCAGCTGGCAGATGTTAAATGAATGCTCTCACAAAATCTTCCATTTCAATGACTTAGGAAGGGGGAGGGGAAAAAAACCCACACCAAAAAAAAAAAAAAAAAGGAACTAAAGAATTTAAGGCTCGTAAATGTACAGAAAGGAAGACCACCAGATGTTTTACTCATGTGGACTTGTGCTGCATAAGTACTTCTTAGCTACTTCTAACCACTTTTCTGCAAATTACACTATACATGGTGGTAGGAGGACCCATATTTTAATTTAGTGTTTGAGACAACATAGCTTATTTTTATTCTGAGTGCTTATTTCAGGCTCCTCCCCGTGTAATATTAGGGTGCCCTTGTGAGAAAGTCCTGACTCAATGACCTTTGCAAAGATAAGAATTTATAACTCAGATATTGTAGAACTCACTCAAAAACACCCATGCACCTTCTCTACATTCAGTAATGTCAAATTAGGTCATAAAACATTAACATAAGAAAGTGAAATTAAATTATACTTAAGACTTAATTCAATATCCCTGGTATCCCGAGTATTTTATTCTTATACTAATGGTCAATTTAAAATTTTCCCTCTTTATCTCTTGTTTTTTCACCTTGGTTGCTAATTTGAAAATAGAAATGCAGATATAAGATCCAAGTAATGCAAAACTTTTCAGATAAACTTTGCAAATTTTAGAATTTTTTGGACTAAATGTTGTAAACTAAATATTTGCTCCTCACTCTAAATGAGGTGTGCTGATAGCACTTGTAAAAAAGATGCAAAAAGATTATTTAGGGATTTAGCCAGTTCTTTCTTCTGTAGAAATATAGTAACTCAGATACTCAGAAGGTATTGTCTCCATATATTTAGGAATTAGTGGAATGGAGAAGTTTGTTTAAGCACATTGGATTTAACATTGTATCTTTTCGTACTGTGTTTTCTCTTGTGGCCCTCCTACATGAAGCCCTCAGTATCATCGCAGAATTAATATTGTGAGAAAACTCTATTTGACTTTATTGAAGAAAAATAAATTTTAATCAATATAATCCAAATCAGCTCCTCTGCTCCTTGTTTTCATTTCAGAACAAAATGAAAACAAAATCTCATGGGTAAAGAATTATTATCTGCAGAGGAGAGTCATATGAGATGATTCAACAGGAGCGAGACTGACAGCAGCAGACACCTCAACTGCTCTTTCAGAAACACAGCATAACTAAAGTAGTTTATTTTTTTTAAAAAAATGAGCACAGCTTTTTGTTTGCTTGTTTTTAAACAGAATTAAGAATATACATGGCCCAGTAAATGGAGAATGAGTCAATGAAGAGATCACATGAGCAACTAACATTGGGGAAGTAACAGCAAAATGGCCAATCTGTTTGACTAGCAAGATGATTCAACTCCTTTTTTCACCACAGATACCAGTATTATTTGCAGAACAGTCTGGAGAATAGGGCCTCAGTAGGGCCTGGCATCTGTCACCACAAGCTCATGTCATCTGTCAGAGGTATTCAAGTCAGCACTGCCAATATGAACGCTGTGCAGGGTGGACTGGCAACTTGCAATAATTCACAAATAAGAGACATCACATACCTTAAATGCACTCTCAGAAGCAGAGCAAATTTAGTTACAGCTGAACCCCGCTTTTCCATTTTGTTACACAATGGCCAACTTCTTCGGGAAAAGAGCAAAGACCCGAAACTGTACTCCTTTGTGCACAAAAAGAAATAGTTTATCACACACTTCTGTATCATAACTGAAAAAGTGCACATCACAACATGGGGAATAAAGAATCCTTTTTAAGGGTCTTTCTGCCCTCTGTGCAGATACAAGGGCAACTCCATTTACAGCATAACAATACACACAGAGACCTAAAGCTAAGAACTATGAGGAAGGGTCTCCAACAGTAATGGGCTCAGCCTGTGCATCTCAGCAATAGCAGGACCTCTATGTACAAGACTTCTCCCCCTGCTCCATTTTTGATTCTAAGCACCACCTGACCCATTGCACTCTTGTCCACACAGTTCCTGGGTCTTTCTTAACCAATGACACCATTAATGAGCCTATTTGTTATTCTGAGGTCAAGGTGGCAGGACAGCACTGGAATAACTACCTAGACTCACCTCTTTCCAGAGGACCTATGCAACCCTGTTTCTTGTTGTAGTCAGTACATTTATGATCTCTACCAAAATGTTTGACTGATTTTGAATGGATATATAGGTTCCATAGAGTCACCATCCCCAGAGAAACAGAAGATAGTAAATACCCATTTTAAAAAGCCTGTAAACTTTCAAACAGAATGCTGAATTTACTTAGTCTGTCTTGGTGGGCTTTTATGTTTGGTTTCTATAACCCGCTAGCAAATGAAGATGTTTGCAGAATGTACTGAAACAGTAAACATAGATACTTTGATGAAAAAAACACCACCACCACCACAAAAAAAAACCCACAACCCCAGAAACCCCACCCCCAAAAACCAGCCACAACTGCATGGAAAGGAAGATAAAGGAAGCATGGGTTCAGTCATAATGTAAAGCTATATGACCTGGTTAACCCCTCCCCCAAATTAAGAGATGATATTTTCTCTTCATCAAAACAAAACCCAAACAGATGAAAAGGAAAAAACTAGACAGATCAGCTAGCCCGACAGAAGACATGGGACCATAACACTCTGGCTCTTTTGCTCTATATCATGAATGACAGGATCAGGCGTTCTTTCAGACACCTTTCATCCTCTCCTCTGCCTCTGGCTACCACAGTATATTTTGTGATTTTCCCACATAGCAAGCAATAGCTCATACCTCAGAACCCCAACCAAGTTTTATAAAATGCCCAGAAGGCACCTCTCAGGAGGTGGGAGGAAACATAACAAGCTACACAGGAGAAGTGTATTTCTCCCTGCTGCATAAAAGCGGGCTGGCAGTGCCTGCCAATGAAAAGAAATCCTAAATGGCTCGGAAGTAATGATTCTAATCATTTAATTTACACTTGCTGTTTCTGTTCCTAATTCTGCCTTTCAGTGCAATGGTGTTTATCCCTTCTTTATTGTTAGTATGCAAATGCTGTCTCCATTTCCTCAAACAGCCATGTCATTGTTATACTGTAAGATACTGTACATTAATGCTAAATGAAGGTTTATGAATTAGTGCAAAATAAACTGATCTGTGTCTTCAACCTAGCATGCCACGCTGCAGGCCTGATGCACAACAAACAGACTACACTGTGACATTTTTCTGTCATACCATAGTGGGGGCTTTTCTCACCTCACTGTTTGGAATATGTTAAATTCATGCACGGAGAGAGAATTTACTGAAGGCAAACATTGATTTTGAAATCTGCCTGATTTTTTATGCAAGTTGCATCGGAGAATGCTTCATAACTCTAAACTGAGAGGCAGTCCCAAAGTAAACCTTTTGTCTGAAAGCCTGAAATTGTGTGCATAAAAGACAAAGCAACAGCATATAGAGCAAATGAGTATCTACCATCAAAGGAAATTAGTGTGGAAGCCAGGTGTGCTTAGCAAATAGACCTAGAATTTTTTGTCCTTTCTTGCTAGATCTGTGGCAATTACTGAGACACCAACAAATCTCCCTTTTTTTCCCATATCAACACACATACAAAAGACACAAAACATCTACGTTGTTATACAGCAAACACGTTAGAAGTATATTCCATTTGGATTCATTTTGATGAACTATATGTACTTCAGACCTGTCTAAAACATTCCCATCAGACTTTCAAAATTATATCAATACAACAAAATTGGAAGAAAAAAATAGGCTATTTAAATAATGGAATTTCATTAGATTTGTTCATGTAAGTGCTTATTTCCTTCCACATCTGACAACAGCTGTGCAGAAAATGTCTCTGAGTTTGCCTGAGAGAGACTGAGAATGCTTTATGAGAGCTGCATCCTTCCTTCTTGAATATACACTGTACAAACTTATTTATTTGCACTTGAATAATGTGTAGAGCTACAGCCATGGGATTGCAAGTTGGCTGTCCCTGCTGTCGAATAAACCAGTGACAGCAACAAAAAAAGATAGCTTCTTTCCTCAAGAGAGCTCATACAACAGAAAACACGTGGAGACAGAAAAAACAAAGGGAGCACCAAAACCTCTGAGAACATACTTCTCAGCAGGGGAGGCAATACTGACACTAAATCACCCACTGTCTCCTTGTCAGGTTTCTGCAGCCTTTCTCGCACAGGAGATCTCAAAGGGGGCTCTGAAGCAGGATGCTTGCAGGTGTTTACAAAGAGCTCCTCTTACACGAGCGAAGCAACAGGGGAAAAAATGTGACAGGCTTGTTTGGAAGCACATACAGGCAAGTATAGGACTGCCGAATAAACCTCTTTTTTGTACAGCCGAGTCAGAGTTCACTGTTAATCAAGAGCAATAACTGTTCTTGGAATTCTTGTCTCAGAATGAAACTAAACAGATCTTCACTTAAACCAACAATTATCAGAATTGAAGTGGTTTTTTATCATAAATGCCCTGTTTCTCCAGAGGGGTAAAGAGACATGAAGCAAAAAGGAAAAGATTTACCAAGTGACTGTCTGGTGAACAGCTCTACTAATTCAGGGTAGGGCAAGTAGTATGTTCCTGCCAGTTTCCCCTGACCCAGATTGAGATGGCAAAATGCATTAGCAAAACAGAAGATTATCCATCAGCTATTACAAATCAAGAATCATAAGAGCTGGATTTGTGTGTATGGGCCAGGAGACAGGGGAGAATGTGCTTGGTGAGAATAATCAATATTATTAAGGGTTGTGCTCATTCTGAGATTCATCCCCTTTATACCACCTAAGTGGCTCAAAGGGGCCTTAATCCAGCCACAAATTGCCAGTGGATAATGCCTTGTGAATGAAAACTACTGCAGCATTTGTGTCGCGCTTGAGCCTACAAACACCACAAGCTATGACACCACTAGTATGAGAGCTCTCTCCAGCCTTATCTCCTGTCCATCTGAGCCATCCAGAACTACCTTTGAACTTTTATGGAGGACATAGCAAGAAGACCTTACGTCCTTGGAGATTCTGGAAAGCCAGGTGCTGCCTGCCCAACAGGGACAAGGCTGTCATAGCTGTGCCACCAACACTGAAGCCTGAAACTAGTTTTCAGTTTCAAATTCTTAGCAGTTTAAGACCATGCAAAACAAGGCTCTTGAGATAAAGCAACAGATCTTGCTACAAATCTTTGTAATCCTTCTAAGGAGGAAAACAGGAAAATAAGCAATGCCTTGCTGAATCTGAGCACTGGTCTGTTCTCAGCACCCTCACTCATGCTGTGGTCACTGTGCCAAAGGTCTCTCTCTTCCTATCTGCAAGGAGTAAGTGCACAGAAATGAGATGGTTTCTCTTGGTCATTAACTGATGCAAACATGGATGCTGCACGTATTACACACATCCACAGTATTCACAGTCTTGTGCATAGTTTGTGCTAGTTTGTGCATTCATACCACATTTCTGCAATAACACAGCAACAATTTATGGCCAACTATGAAAAATGTGGCTAGCAGATTTCAGTGTAATTACTTGGGTTTCCAACTTCATTGTTACATGCCCGAGAGGTAGTTAAACGGTAATAGCACTTTTTCCCTTCAATTCCACACTTGTACCTTAACAGAAGATCAGTCCTCCTCTGACAGAAGGTGGGGGAGAAGTATTAAAAAAAATTAAAATCAGATAATAGAGGCTTCAGTGAAGTAAGAAACCAAGAACAGCACTACATTTATAGCTAGAGGACTCTACAATAAGCCCAAATTCTGGAGTAATAAAGAAACTAATCAATGTTTAATTCTTTAATTTCTTCACAAGTTGTTTTAGAACTGCTCTATACAAAATCCCAATTTTAACCCCATGTGAAGATAATGCTGTTGACCTATAGCCAGGATTTATCCTGTCAGCTTCTGCTGTACCATGTGCCTTCTGTGTGTGTTACTTCCCCAAACTGCAAATACCTCTTTCCACTTAAGAAATGGCTCCTGGCAGTTGTCCAGCTTATTTCGATGTCTATGCTCCATCAAAGCTCAATTACCCTGAAAACTTCAATAAATGTTACCAGGATCTCTGCCACGGTTCTTAGAGGACATGCAAGAAAATTGTTTTTTAACTAATATTATTGCAATGAGAAAAAGAAGCTACAAAGTTAAATATTTTCCAGGGAGGGGTAAGCAAAGAAAAAATTGAGGGTAGGAAAATATATTAAAAGTGGAATTTTAAGCGCATCTTGTAATGAGAGTCATTGTTTTTCGATATGTATTCTCTGTACTGATTTTGGAAAGTACTTACCTTTTTTTGGGTTGTTCACCACCCACATTATAGGTACTTTATAGTTCAACAAATCATTTTCTGTCCTATGAATGTTTAAGCAGAAAAAAGGCTGAATGTGATACTAGCACAGTTTATTAAAAAAAAAAAAAATAACAAGAGGAAAGGAGAATAAGTACAAAATAGTAAAATGAAATAATATGGACCCAGTGAAAAGTGCTATACAAAGGCTGTTTTGCAGGGGAACATTAAATATCCGGTGAAGGTTAGTTTGCACTGCTAACACTGAAGGCATGTAAATTGATGGTTTTTTGCAAATACATCTGACCAAACCACAGCAATTTTGGAAACATCCCAATGAGCTTTCTAACACTCACATTCAGAGTGCAAAGAGGCGGTGAAGGGTAGCTCTGAAGCACACAACATGGCAGACTACCACAAATGAAAAGCCACCCTGTGAGAGATGTACAGTAGATATGAGAAAATCAAATTGCAAGGGACACGGCTGCTGGAAATCCCTAATGTGTTCTTCCTAAAGCACAACCATGCAACTAATTATATACTTTAGTAGTAAAATTTAGAGATGAACATGTTTTTTTCTCTAGTTCTATTACAGACAAACTACAAGGGAGCGGCAGCTGTGAGGGAGCGCAGCAGAGACTCTCTGCAGGAATAGCTGGGGCTCCACAGGAAGCACTTAGTGCTGCTGAGGCTTCATAAATGATAACAAATGCGTTGTTCTCTGATTTTCGATACTGATAGAACCAGCTTTTTAATGACCAGACCGATATGAACAGTACCCCATGTGAATATGCATTAAAACATTTTCTATTTTCAATTTTTAGCTGCTCAGTTATCACTGAGCTAATTATGAAAAAGCTTGTAAAGCTTCATGCTAACTCTACAGAGCCCGCACTTCTGCATCATCCAAAGTCTAGAAAAAATCTGTTTCCAAACAAGAATTCATGCATAGAGTGCTATCATTGTAACAGTTTCTGACGCACCATAAAAAACAACTTATTTTCAGTATAGAATCCTGAATGAAACCACTGCTCTGATAACATCATTTTAAACTGTGAGAGAATTGACATCCAAACTCAGACATTGATCCACAAACCAACAGCATTGCTCAGTGGTGTAAAAAGCCTTAGAAAATTGCCATATCCAGAACAAGATAATGTGCCTAGGGCTAACCATTAATTTGAACTATTAAGTACCATGACCGTGGCAGTTACAGGGGAGTCTCTCATCTTGGATGAGTAATCTGCCCCGAGGGTGTACGGGATGCCAAAATCTGTGTATACACATACCTGTCCCCTAATCCCATTCATATTTTGCATTTGAACATTTTTACGATTCAAAAAGGCCAAAAGTAAGCCCTAGTTTGGGTAAGTCCCCTTTTGGAAAATTATAAATAAATAATGGCTTAATATACAGGGTTTAAATTTTTTGGCCTGAAACATTTTGTCCTCTTTGAGAACAAATGTGGCCATAAATCCTACAGAGGCTAATACTGCATATTCCATATCTGAAGATTTCCACAAATCCCAAAGGCCATGACATCTGCCAGATTATAGATAAAGAACAGGACATTTTGCAATAATGTGTGTTTTTAACAGTGCAGGACTGAAATTCACTGCGCACATGATCTGAACACAGTGTGTGTGTGTGTGTGGGGGTGTTGTTTGCTTTTTTAATCAGAAAGAAGCTGACTCTCCTGGCCTTTAACATACAGATTTTAAGCTGTTCTTAATATTTGGTCTCCTAAAATTAAGCAGTTGAAAATCCTAAAATTCTGTCAAATGTGCCATCACAGCCCTGAGAGCACTAATAGGTCTTAATGACCCTGACCAACCTCACCTGACACCCTCACCCAGTCATGTTTAGGGACCCATTTTGGCTCAGCCTAGGGCCAAAGGTGGTTTCAGGGTGAAGTTGAAGCACGACTTCATGAGTCCCCCAGGACAGAAGGACCAGCTCAACTTGCTTGAGCGCCAGGCAGATGACCCAGCACCCAGTCAGTTCAGGACATCTTTGCAAGCTCAGTGCTAGAAGTTTAAATAGAACTTGAATTCTGTGCTAAGCTCGAGTTTTTGTACAGCGTACTGCTCCTCTGGTGTCCAAGGGACTAATTGCAGGAAAAGAAGTTAAAAAAACCACATTGGCAAGAAAGAAGACAGCAAGAAAACAAGTAGCTATGGAGACTATGAAAGATCAATACCACTAGCTGGACATGCACAAAACTGACCTATAAAGTCAAAATAACTTTCACACATCCTTCACCACACCTGGGTTTCTACTCATAGGTTTGCTTTAGACCAAACTGTACTTAGGAAAAGCATATTTTAAGAGCTATCTTGAACGTACTGCACTATGCTAGAGAACCCCGCAGCCACTCATCGTTAATTAGACGTGCTGCAAAAAACGTTGTATTCTCAAGGTCTATGTAGCAACGTGATGAACAAACTGGAAAAGCCAACCCCAGCTGTGGCGAGGCAGAGGGCTAACAGCAGAAATTTGTCACTCTTGACCTCCCAAGTTCAGGGAAGGAGCAAAGGGGACGTCAGTGGTGCATGTGCTGCTGTGCTGGAGAAAGGCGAGTCCTAGGTGACTGAGAGTGAAAATATCCCTTCCACTTCTTTTCTTGGCCATGAGAAACCCAGAAGTAGAAAAGATACTGCTGAAAAAATTCTAGTTTGCATCTATCCTCTATCACAAGGATGCATGTGGTCCATGCTACAGGTGACGACACAGGTAGTGTTATAAGGGGTGCCAACACTGGGGTATCATCACCTATAGATACCATCCTACCCAGTGTGTGGGACAGCTCTGGATCAGCCCTGATCCCCCAGGCGATCTCCTTGCCAAGCGTAAACACACATGATCCTGATGGTGAACATGCACCTGGGCCCCAGAATGATATATTACTCTGCTTTGTTCAGGTGTCATACAGATCAACTTCACCAAACATATCTTTGCTATAGCCAATATCCTGTAGCTTTAAAGAAGAGGTCAGATGATTTGGCTGTATTTATACTGAGTTTTGTTTCTAAGGATCTTGTTAAGAGACCTTGGGTACAGTTTCTCTTATCAATACATGTCCAAGCAAGCAGAGGAGCACAGTTGTTTGCATTTTTCTAAATACTTAAACCTTGATTTAGCCTATATTGCCACTCCAAGACCCAAATTGTCACCTGCATTCCTCCTAGCAGAAGAGGACTCTCTGTAACTTTTCCCTATTGACAGGCAAATATTACTACTTCCAATAGTAAGACTGGCAAACACCAAAAATATCTGAAAAGATGAATTGTGTGTTTGGCTTTGAGAGCATGAAAACAAACATGGAAATACCAAGTCTAATATTACTCTTTGTTATGTTTCTCTGAAGTCATTAAAAGAACGCAGAGGCTGCTGTGATTTATGGCAGCTGCCATTACCCCTGGGGAGCAACAGGGCAGCAAGGCAACCCCAACACATAGGGACAGCCTGGTTGCACTTCTCAGGTGAGCAAAACACAACATGCTCAGCTCATCGCTGCCATTCCACAGCTGTCTATGAGCAGCTTACAGACAAGAAGTGATAAGAATGAAAGTGCTTCTATCACGTTCCGTGAAGACACCAATTTAAAATTAGATGTATTAGCAGATATGAAAAATATAGGAAGTCCAAGAGCTTCAGATTTCTGGATGCCTCACACTAAAACCATCAATCGATTTAAAAACCTAATAAAATTCATAAAGGAATCTAATTATCTATAGACCCTATTCAATTATAAAACAAGAGGGAGAAAACACAGACGAAATAAGACCACTGTCTTGTATTTACTGATCCATTTAAGGTTGTACACACTAAATTAATATTTTCCTTATGAAGATAGCTAGAATATTTATTCAGGATACGAAGGAACACAATCATTATTTTAAAAAAGCAGTGAAAGCCTTGCCAGCAGAGGAAGGTTTTATTTAGTATCCACAAATTCTAAGTGTATGTGCATATACATACACACACATTTAGTGTGTATAAGCATATATGTTTATGCTTACACATCTGTTTATATATCTATATGCTTACACAAATGTGTGCATATGTATAAAAATGCAGTTTTGGTATGTTCTTGTAGTTTATCTAATGTATGAGAGAAGTTAATTGTGATTAGGAGAAGCCAGATAATGTCAAACTTTTCATACTGAGGACATTATTAAAGTTTATTTTCTCCAGTCTGAGAGGGGAGAAATACTAGGTTTCATCAGGGTTTTCAATAAATCATTAATTAAAATGCACAGCTTTGGAAATTTCTTTTCTGACAGAAAAAATAGTAATGGCCAGCTCTATTCTCAGAGGCTTTTGGACTGTATTATTGCCAGATCCTGCCTCTTCCTTAAAAAACAATTTTCAAGAGTGCTGAGCTACCACAGCTTCCATTAATTGCAACTGGAGATGTGATTTCTCACACTATTAAAAAAATCAGAATGTGTTTGGTTAGCTATTGATGAAGATTCAGATTGTTCCAGTTCATTAGATTTATATGAAGGAGAGTTTTAAAGGAAAGTTGATGCAAAGGCAAATGTAACCCCCACCAGTTTCAATTAGCTTGTTTGACTGGTCTTTTTTATTACCTGGACCTTGCCTATTCTTTAACCACACAGCAAAGCCACGTTAATTAACTTAAAATGTCAAATGACCATGTCTGGGAGTACTAAATTGATATTAAAAATAACGACCAAACTGTCTGAGGTATACATTACACCTTAAGTCATTCAGAAGTAAGTTTTCGCATTTAGAAAGCCCTAACAAGAACTCCCCTTATTCTTAAGTATGGGGTTCTTTTCCCAAATAATTCTCTACCTAAAACCTCACATACTAGAATTCTCTACCTAGAAACTCACATTTTAGCTCAGTGGGAGGCATTTTGATGTCACTCATAGAAGTCAGCCAAATTTCCGAAGAAGGTATTTTGCTAAAGAGCAAATCCTATTCAGAGGGGGAAATTAGCCGAACAAAAATAAATATGCAGTAATCATTATCAAACTACCACACAGATAACACTACGGCAATTTGAAGACGGAAGGAGATAGATTGATCACCTGCAAAGGCTGCAAGCGTTGTTGAAACCTGAAACCTATGAGCTGCAATCAGCATCTCGCAGAACTTTCAGTCAGAAAAAGATCAGCTGGCATGTGTAGTGCCTTTTAATTGTATCCATGTTGCCAATGCCTGAAAAATCGAACAGGAAATCTCCTGGAATAAGGTTTCTCAGAAAAAAAAATAAAAATCTTAGTGAGTAAAACACGAAGACAGCATTTCCAGCAGTGTTTCAACTACTGTTGGCTGAACTTTTGAAATAAAGAGGCAGAAACATGTAAACAAGGGAACAGTTCAAACCTTTGGAAATCTCATTAAAATGAAACTGGGTTTTCGTCAGACAGGAGTGCTATTTGCATTACCTTCTCAATTACCTGAGCCTTCTTGTCATGTTTTGCTGCTTCTCTGTGTTTAGGAATGCAAGGACAGTCTAATCCTAACAATGCAGACAAGAAAAATAGGCACCAGCACTTAGGTACCACATTCCCATATATTTTAAGTGGTAAATTAGAGTCAGTTATTTAATCCCTTTCCCTTTCTGTTTTTTTTGCTGCCTTACCTTCTAAAAGGCAAATATCAGTACTTTTCTATTTGCTTGGTTATTAAGAGATTTAAATTCAAAGACAAGTTTCTCATGAAGTGGTAAGAGACATCATTTAATCTCTAGGTATAGACATTTAATCTAATTCAATCATGGTAGAAAATAAAGACACAGTACTATACAGCTACTATAAAGAAACATCTAGTGCGATTGTACTAGATGTACAATCTAGTGGGCTTGTGGGTACTTTTGTTTTTCTCACATTTTCTTTTTGACAGCACACTTTTTTCCATTTGCCTAAATGTTAAAGCCACTTAATTGCTTCAAACAAATAAAAATTAAAATTAACTTAGAAATCAGCAGCTTTTAGGCTCTGAGGGGCCCATCTAAATGTAAACAAAAGGAAAATGTTGCAAACCAGGAAGTGATCTGAAATAAACAAAACAGTTTAATGTATGTGTGTGGTGAGTTAACCTTGGCTGGACACCAGGTGCCCACCAAAGCCACTCTATCACTCCGCTCCTCAACTGGACAGGAGGAGAAAAAAATATCATGAAAGGCTCATGGGCTGAGAAAAGGACAGGGAGA
The DNA here is from genome assembly GCF_000708025.1 of Charadrius vociferus. NCBI lineage: Eukaryota > Metazoa > Chordata > Aves > Charadriiformes > Charadriidae > Charadrius > Charadrius vociferus. The sequence goes on from NW_009649308.1 coordinate 7,056,906, forward strand.
GATCAGCCACTGATTCCCATCACAGACAAAACAGACTCAACTTGGGGAAATTAATTTAATCTATTGCTAATTAACAACAGAGTAGGATAATGAGAAATAAAAACAAACCTAAAACACCCCACCCCTCCCCTTCTTCCTGGGCTCAATTTCACTCCCACTTTCTCCACCTCCTCCCCCAGAGCAGTACAGGGGGACAGGGAATGGGGGTTGTGGTCAGTTCATCACATGTTGTCTCTGCTGCTCCTTCCTCCTCACTCTCTTCTGCTGCTCCAGCATGGGGTCCTGCCCACAGGAGACAGTCTTCCACAAAATGCTCCGGTGTAGGTCCCTTCCACAGGGCGCAGTCCTTCAGGAACAGACTACTCCAGCATGGGTCCCCCAAGGGGTCACAATTCCTGCCAGCAAACCTGCTCCAGCGTGGGCTGCTTTCCACAGGTCCTGCCAGGAGCCTGCTTCAGCACAGGCTCTCGATAGGGTCAGAGCCGCCTTCAGGGCACAACCACCTGCTCCACCCCGGACCTCCACGGGCTGCAGGGGGACAGCCTGCCTCACCATGGTCTTCACCACAAGCTGCAGTGAAATCTCTGCTCCAACACCTGGAGCACCTCCTGCCCCTCCTTCTTCACTGATCTTGGTAACTGCAGAGTTGTTCCTCTCACATATTCTCACTCTTCTCTCCCAGCTGCTGTTAAGCGGCAAATTTTTTTCCTCCCTTCTTAAATATGTTATCCCAGAGGCGCTACCACTGTCACTGATGGTCTCAGTGTTGTTCAGCAGCAGGTTCATCTTGGAGCCGGCTGGCACTAGTATTTCTGGGCATATTTTCATTTCCACGTCTTTTAAGAGCTTTAGCTTTGAACTTGGCTCTTGCCAGTGGTTTTCATGAACACTAAATTTATCTGATTTCATTTTTCATTTTAATTAAGAGGTAATATTTGACATGGTTTGACAACATAAAGCTTACTAACTACAATACAATGATTTATCTTGGACCATAACGCTTGGCACCAAAACCTATTAACATCACTATCTGAAAGGCAATTCCTCAGGTTGTTAAGAAAGACAATAACCTGGAAATTAAATCACAATCAGATATTCTAAGCAAATGATGCCAGAATAGAATATATTAATCAAAAATATATAATTAACTGTAAGTGCAATAGAACCAATTACTGAAAATCCTAAGGATACAATTATTTTTAAAAGGCAGTAAAAAGCAAAGGGAAGAGCAAATCGAGTTTTGCTACAGGTTATTCTCTATGAAAATCAGTATTTTTCAGATGTACTGTATCCTGTTTCTTATACATAAATAAGGCATATTGCTTTTGCTGAGGATTTGTGCAAAAGACTGCTTGCACCTGAGCCAGTTGGGAGATATACACCTCTCCACCCTGCTCAAAGACTAGTGTAACCTGTCATTCCCATGAGTGCCATGGCCTTCACGTTCTTACCCCTTGTATTAAGATACAAAAACAAAACAGGAGATTAGCTATCTACCATGCCAATAGGATAGCAGATTTCATAGAACGGTTTAGGTTGGAAGGGCCCTTAAAGACCCATCTCATTCCAACCGCCCTGCCATGGGCAGGGACACCTCCCACTAGACCAGGTTGCTCAAAGCCCCGTCCAACCTGGCCTTGAACACCTCCAGGGATGGGGCAGCCACAACTTCTCTGGGCAACCTTGTTCCAGTGCCTCACAGTGAATTATTTTTTTTCCTAATATCTATTGTAAATCTCCCCTCTTCCAGTTTGAAGCCATTACCCCTCATCCTATCACTACATGCCCTTGTAAAAAGTCCCTCTCCAGCCTTCTTGTAGGCCCCCTTCAGATGCTGGAAGGTGCTATAAGGTCTCCCCGGAGCCTTCTCTTCTCCAGGCAGAACAACCCCAACTCTCTCAGCCTGTCTTCATAGGAGAGGTGCTCCAGCCCTCTGATCATGGCCCTCCTCTGGACCTGCTCCAACAAGTCCACGTCCTTCTTATGTTGGGGGCCCCAGAGCTGGACACAATATTCCCAGTGGGGTCACACAAGAGCAGAGTAGAGGGGCAGAATCACATCCCTCGACCTGCTGGCCACGCTGCTTTTGATGCAGCCCAGGATGCGGTTGGCTGTCTGGGCTGTGAGCGCACGTTGCCAGCTCATGTTGAGCTTCTCATCAATCAACACCCCCAAGTCCTTCTCCTCCAGACTGCTCTCAATCCATTCTCTGCCCAGCCTGTATTTATGATTGGGATTGCCCTGGCCCACATGCAGGACCTCTTGCACTTGGCCTTGTTGAACTTTGTGAGGTTTGCACAAGCCCACCTCTCCAGGTCCCTCTGGATCGCATCTCTTCCCTCCAGTGTGTCAACCACTCCACACAGCTTGGGGGTGTTGGCAAACTTGTTGGTGACATGGATGTTGGGATGGAGTGCACTCTCAGCAAGATGTTAAACAGCACCAGTCCCAGTACCAACCCCTGAGGAACACCATTTGTCACTGCTCACCACTTGGACATGGAGCTGTTGACCACAAGTCTTTAAGTGCAACCATCCAGCCAGTTCTGTATCCACTAAGTGATCCATTGTTCATGTCTCTCCATTTCTGAGACATCCATTTCTGGTGGAAAGTCTATAGTACTATTCAAAAAAGTTAAATTGCCTTATTTAAATCCTTGATTAGGCACTGTAGTTCTGGAATGGTTTTCCTGTTGCATTGAGAGGCCACTGCATTTCTGCTTGTTTGGTTTTGAGGTTTGTTTTTTGTTTATTTCTTTGAGTTTTTTTATTTATTTCTTACATACCATAGTCTGCAATCACTGAGGGGAAATGAAAGGTACTATTCATAAAGCTATCATTCTTGTAAGTGATAATCACCTAATTTAAAGCAGAGTACCACAATTGGTACTGAAAGTACTGATTTAAGAATGTATGGGTACATATTGTACAGTTGGAGCCTTGCTGAAATGTCTCTCCTCAATCAGGTTTTCCTGTATGTACACAGCAATGACACAGAAACCAAAGGAATTAATATAAAGTTGAAGCCTTAGTTCATTCCTGGAGTTGGCATTATAAAATTAATCCTTTTTATTCTTTCTACTTCCGACATGTTTTAATAGTAATGAATACTAATGCAACATCACTCCTTGATGGGATTTTTTTTTTAAAACGATACAGAGCACTTTAAAGGATATTTTTCCCCTCCACCACATGTAATGGTATTTTAATTACGTAGTTCTAAATGCGTAAGAACTTTAATGAGAAATTTGATAGACTAATTGAGTAAGACACAGCCAAATATAAAGATTTAAATAGATGCTCCACACACTTTATGATTCCTGGCAAAGGTGCCCAAAAAAAAAATGTGTTGACCGATTCACACATCACCCTGGGTATTTAACTTCATTGCTTCACATTGTACATCAACAATCCATCTGATGGGAAAGAAAAGAGGATATTAATTTGCAGTTGCATTGTCACCATATCCATCCGAGCATTAATAGTACAGAAGCAACAATTCTGCATCCTGGGGTGAGAGGTTCCATTAAAGAAAAAGATAAAGAGAACAGAAATGTCGTTAACTCACTTGAACAGCTGAGATCAAATCTTGGGGGGAAAACTATAAATTCAGAAGAGACAAAGATCCCCCTCCACCAATCATGACTCTTAATGTGTACTTGATAAAATGCAAGCCCTTAAGGAGGTTTATTTAAAGTTACCCGTCTCATTTACCACATAACGCAATATAACTTTGGAGAAACTACTGTAATTACAAGAGAATAAAGCTTCTGTGAAAGAGAAGTCAGAATCCCTGAGTGTCTTGGGTTGCAAATTTACACCATAAAACCCCCAGCTTTTAAAATTCAGCACAGCAATAGGTATCTGAAGGCTGGAAGTTCTGTTTTTAACTATTTAGCTCAGATTGCAGACAGCAAAAAGACAAGGTCCTTTAAAGCGTTCTTCACTTCAGTGGCTTAACACAGTCACTGCCACAGGAACAGTGCATCAGTCTCCCTGGCAATTCAACACGCTCCTCCTCTGTCAGTTTAAGATGGAACTGAAAGCACTGCTCTGATCACAAAACAATGAATGTTAAAGGACAGTAAAGCCATCCTTACCATTTATTGTTCCTTACTATGCATTATTACAACAATGCACCTTATTAAAGTGCATCACTTATTAAATATGAATATTTAACTACGTATATACTTGCTAAGTTACCGTTTCATCCTAAACCTTCAGAAGCTAGAGGAGACAAACTGAAGGTCTTCTGTTTATTTAGTTGGTTTATTTGGTTCACCTTCCAAGAGGCATTTCATATTGCTTTTAAGTTCATTTTCATTTCAGATTTCTTACAATGCAGCCCCATTAGCTTAAAAAAAATGCATGGTAAAATTTACAACAATTTTGCCTTCCTGAAAGTAACTCAGCAAAACAGACCACAGGTTATCACGTAAGCCAGGCTCAATTGATGAAGATGCCAAAATTTCTGATTTTGATGGATAAGGTGAAGACTGAGGATACATGACTTCTGGAATAGCAGGTCTCCACATGGGCACTAGCACTCAGGAAGCCCAGCAGCACTGTGTCCAGGAAAACTTCAGCTTCAGCCTTCATCCAGTCTGAGCATCCTTCCAAGTTTCTCGCTACTCCCTGTCTCTGTTGCCAGAACACAGCAGTCTGTGAACTTCTGCACCTCCATTAGATTAGTCTGATATTAGTCACAACATTCAACTGTTCTGGGGAGTAATAGCAGAACCACATGGAGGGAGGACAGAGCACGATGGGGAAAGATTCCTACACCACGTAATAAGACAAAAGAAAAGCATTTCTATATATGGTACCAAGACATTTCATAAATTATTATGCACCACCTCTCAGCTGCTACCAGATAAAAGCCCACCCAGCAGGACATAAGCACTTGGTCAGATTTAAGCGCCTTCTAGGACAAAAAAAAAATTAAATGACTGAACACTGATGAATAGCTAGGTTGTCATTAAATCACTAATAAGACTGATTTTTAACTTCACAACACCTAAGTTGTGTCAGATCGGACACTGCATCTCCCAGAGCAACCAGAGGCAGCTGCTGGAGATTCAGAAGATCCTATAACGGATGATTATAGAATAACTCACTTTCTGGGGAATGTTTCTTTCTAATTTACAGGCACTGAACAGATTGGCAATAGTCAGAACTATGAGCTGTCTATCATGCCTGTGGACATTCAATAGCTATATAAATATCTGGTCAATGAACTCCATTAAGAGCTTACTAATCTATAGAACTCATTGCCACAAAATAATGCTGTGTTTGGTAGAAAACAGATACAATTAATTTGTAACCTAGCAATGTGAATCAAATTGCTTTTGCTGGCACTAAATTTAACCTGCCTTGCTAATTTGTTTGCATCTTCTTCTATGTTTACATTTGTTTATAAACTGTCCAGAAAACCACTAGCAATACCTAAATAATTGTACCGCTAATGATAATTAGGCCTACACTGGGTCACACTGCTAAGTTAACTGAGCAGTAAGTATGATATCAACAGCTGAAGGAAAAAGATAGAGAGAAATTATACTTTCAAGCCTTAAATATTCTTATTAAATGCCCAGAAGTAGCATTTTGGATTTTTCAAGGCCATTGTAAGTGTTCTACAGCTGGTTGGTAAACAGTATAGATTTTGTAATGTGTAAAAGAAAAAAATCATCTGATGATTCATGTAAAAACATGATGACTGAGTGAAATACTGCAGGATGACAGCTTATTTTTATTATAAAACTCCTGGAGATCACTGGCTTCAAGAGTCATCAGCATAATTTTAGGAAGAAATATGTTGTGTGCATTTGTCTTCATACACTTAACTACGCATCTATCAGCTAACACAAAACAAAGTGTCAGAAGTCTAGCATCTCAGGCACTTCTAACCTTGGTACATGTGTAAACCTGGGAATCCTCTATTGAGGTGATACACAAGCTGTCTTGTAGAACCTCTGTCTCCACAGGTGTGACCTTTCTTCCATGAAGAGTCATTTGTCTTAATGACAAGTTATGACACATCTACAGCTTGACTAGCATGCTCCAAAATACAGTGTATGCTCCTGTGACTAACTACAATAATGCAGAAGCTTATGCAAGGAAGCTAACATTGTATCCTAAATAACAGTGTCAACTCCATTTGCACGAGCACACTAGCTGTAAGAAGTGGAGGTGTTCTAACCTATGGTGTTTGATCAACCCACAAGAGTGGAGTCCAAAATGATGCTCAGATCTATATATGCGGATTACTTTTGTTATAAGATTTGTATCTCATCCTGATATCCACTAGGTATGTCTCTACTGAATTCATATTCATGCAGGAATCTGTGCTGTTCATTGGAGAGGTTACACCAAGAGTTCCACCTGAATTGCAAACACAATTCTAAGCTTTCCTGAAGAGTGTAATTGTTTGAATTCAGAATCAAGTTGTGTGTTTACAAAGGGGTGTGTATGTCACAAGCTCTGACAAAAGTGATATGAAAGAAAATATTTTGGAATAATTAATTCAAAGGGGAAAAAAATAATCTACAGGCACTGAAAAATTGTGTCCAGTAAGAAATGCATTATTAAAAGTGTTGTCTAGGATAACCATAGAAGAGCCCTACTGCTTTATTTTGTCCAGTGACCAAATTCTTCCAGGAGACTCTTATTATTGCGCATTCTTAAGTGCTGTCAATTGCATTCCAATTTTTTTTAGATTTTTGCTGTAAGAAAAATACTTCCTGTACTACACTAAAAAGAGTCCCAGTGCCTTGGTCCTATCTCAGGATCCACAGGGAAGACACACCTGGTTCCTGCTCTATCTGATGAAAGCAGTCTTGCATGTTTGCACTGACCTCACACATTTAAGGGAGGAGATGTGAAGAACATGTAGGATGGTTGGATGTATTTCATCTCTGCTTCCCGAAATTCACATTAAACTAAGAAAGCAGTTAAAGATCAGTGCTGAAGAAAACAAGAGGCACATGCCTGAAAAAAACACAGAAATTGAAAAGCAAAGTTGCTGGTTCAGTTTAGCTTATATTGTGCATAGATAAATCAACCTATTCAATATGCAGTATCATCCAGTCTGCTGAGACACTGAAATAAGTACAGAGAATGTATCCAAAAAAAAAAAAGATCAGATCATGCCATCAACATCCACGTGGAAAGTCCTAATGATGTTCAGATGTTTATTTTTTACAGATAGATGTACATGGCTGAGAAAGTCCCTAACTTGAGTTTGACTGTTACTTTAATCCCTTGCCTTTGGCACGCGCAGAAACCCTTCAGAATCAGTGCTGATACCTTGCGCTGAAGTAAAATGTATCTCTACACCTGCATCAGAAACGGAATAGCAGTCATCTTATTACTGATGCTACAAGCAAGATGAAAATCTTAGTTTTTCAGCATAGAACTGCTCTGTATTTTTCCAGTTCAAATTTCTTGACGTTTTTCTTTCAGTAAAAAAAAAAAGAAAGTACATTTTTGTGCCTGTGAGTTTGTGTGTGTATGGATACGTATGAATCTATGTAAGCATGTATGTACTTACTAATTAGGCTGAAATAGGGGTCTCTGAAGCTGGATGATGCTCGATGTTACCAAATATCTATATATCAATATTTCTAGGAATTCAAACACTGGCAGTTATGCTTTGTACCTATAAAATACTCTAGGATTTGATTATTTTGTGATCATCACAATCCCTGCTGTGCTTTATTCACAAATGCTCATTGCAGACCATGAAACTGGAGGAACATGACCTATAAAGATTATTTAGTGCAGAAGTTTTCTTCCTTGGTGATTTTGCTGTCAACATTGCACTAATCTATGTCTATTTTTGAGCAAGACACAAACAGCACATTATCATGGAGAAGACAAAACAAATGTTAATGAAGCACACAAATCAGTTCGTATTTCTGAATATAGGATTTCAGGGCAGAAGACATCAACAGCTACAGTGCTGGTCTCTGAGCTCACCCATGACCCAAGACTTGGCAAGACAAAAGGGCCATCTTGTGGACTTAACTCCATATTAAAGTTACAAAAAATAAATAAGCATAAATATACCACAATAATATTATTTGAGAAGAGGAACTAGTTTGTCAGCTAGTAAGTAAATCATGGTAAATTTATTATAAAGGCATTCTTACATGATTTAATGAAAAGCAATATTTCAGCAGCCTTTCTGGAGAGCTTGGGGTTAAACTGATAAAGATGCAAACACTGCATGGGTACCAGGATGAAAAGGTGTTGTTACAGTCCCACTTCAGAATATTTTCAGATTGATTAGCATGTTTTGCTTGACGTTCTCACCTTATCATTCACTCCAAAATGTCAACAGCCACTTATGAAATTAAGGTTTAAGAAAAGGTGGTAAAAAAAAAAAAAACAAAAACAGAAAAAAGCTTACCTCAAACATGTCAGATTATAAACACTTCTGTTGACACTAAATGAGGAAAACAAAGGGTCCTTATGACTTCATACAATCCAAGATTGTCATCTCATTCTGATCGGTGCATTGTTAAAGCTTTTCCCTTAAGATCCAAGAGGCACCTTTTTGCATAGCATTTATACCTCAGTCAGGTAAGAGCTGAGCAGACTTTACTGCAAAGGTAATAGCAGAAATTGCTGAAGAAACTGATTTAAGAAATACTTTTTTCCATAAACAGTTCAGAATTTCTGTGTATCATGGATGAGGTGCCATTTGTACCATTCTACATATTGCCAATGTGTCTTTATGCTCTGCACAATATTAGGATTGCCACATATCTATACTTGCTATGTTTTAATATAAAAGCCTAATTATGCAGTTTGCATGCAGAGATGATCTATAATAATCTTTAATCATTTGCCATGCCAGGATCATGGCGCAATTGTCCTATACCAGCATTTCCCCAAAAAGTGTGAAGTGTGGGGAAATAACCAGGACTCTGGATGGAAAGAAGCACGTCCTACTGCAAAGGGCTGGAGAGCTGGCCCCATATTGCTGCAGTGCCCTTCTACGTGCTGCCAGAGCTACCCCGGCCACTCTGTAGGTGTCCAAGCAGCTGCTCAGTGCTCATTAATGGGCTCTCCTGCTATGCAAGGTGAACACCCTGAGAAACTGTGTGCTAAGTACTACTCCAACCTTAACTATCAAAATCAGAGTTGACATGTAATGCAATACACAAGCAGGCTGGTAGGCAATGATATATAATGTGTCTTTGGGTACAGCTAGCAGACATTAAACATATACTCTGGAACTTTCAAGGGTATTTGTTCTACCTACACTTTCTTACTTCGTCAAAAATCTCAAAGAGAGTTCCTTCAAGTAAAAATAGAAACATGAAGCTTACTGATACTAGCACACATCACTGTCTGGCTGTATTGTATGCTCTGTACTTTCAATAAGAGTCCCTCCTGCAGAACATCCAAGTAAACATCACACTTTTCTGTGTCACATTCAATACCGTTTCTGCTTAATGAGACAAAGGATAGAGCTGTGAAATTATCACCCCAAGTTTCCATAAATTATCTCTGCTGTATCTCGCTACTTCATTTTTCTCCTACATAAAAGCAATACTCATAGAACCCCTTGATTACTGTTTCTTTCCAATATCCCTCTATATATTGGGCTTAAAAAACAACCCTGAGAGAGTTCAAAATGAGCTCTTCAGTGGCTTGGCCAAGATCTGATTTGTAATAGTCTGTTCTCCAGCTGCCCCATAGACACCTGGTATTTTGTTTAAGTTATCTTTGCCCATAGTTACAGCGTGAATCACTCATTTCTTCATTCTCAAATAAATCTTTGCAGTAATGCACTGAGTCAGGGTGGTAAGGAGCTGCTGTGACATTTCGTATCCTACTTATTTCAAAAAACAATTAGCGTCCTTAAGGTGAGTATTACATTCTGCTCTAAGGATTTATTCAGGAACTCCTGACTTCAGAAATGAGAATTTTATTCTTCCCTGTCCCAGCACTGCTATATCCTGGACATTAGAGTGAATATCTAATGAAGTAAAAACATTAGATCCCACAAATATAGAGATGTACATACCTGATAAATGGCCCAACATAGTCTAAACACTGCTAGCAAAACTCAGGTGAAAGTGAAAATATTTAGGCATGAGATGCATTTTGTAAAACCCTCACAACAGTTATGCTGTGTCTTCTATCTCTGTAAAAGTTCCTAGCCACTGAGACAGAGAGGGGAGGGAGACAGATTTCACCTGGGCTTCTAGTATTTTATTTCTGACATCAATACCTAGGAGTTTCCTGGACCTGGAATTCGGGAAAAAAAAGGCACTTTAAATATCACGCCTTAATGATTGTAACAGAGACCCAACAGGTCTTTTTAATAAAACAAAATTAAAACCAGAGCTATCTTAAGCCTGGTTTCTAGGTGACGACTCTGTCATGAAAGAATAAAAGGAGCAATCAAATTGTACCAGGCTTATTCTGTAACTTCTGAGGTACTTAGCAGAATGCCATGTCTGAGGTTAAACATGCCTATTTTAACCATTTCAATCCTCCAACAACTTCTGGATCCACCAACCAAATTCAACCAAACCTGCCATATGAGTAAAGAACTCAAAGATTTTAATTTCTTTAAAAAAAAAAAAAAAAAGAAAAAAATGCACAACCGTACACTCACCAACAAAATCAACCAACCAAACCAGAAACACCCCAGCCATCGAGACGGGGTACAGGAGCCACTTGCAAGTGAGTGACCCCACAGAGCAGGCTGCATCACATTATCTTTTGTTCTTGGCCCATGAGGTGGGAGAGCTGCACAGCAGCTGTGGGTTTGCACACACTTGATTTGGAGCTGAAGCACGAGCTACTTTTGCATTCACCATGATACAGGAGAGAACAGGAACTGCTCTGATGGAAATTAGGGGATGCAGAACATGACTGGAAATACCATGGGAAGGACGAAGTTGTAAAAGCCACAGAACACAATTTTTTTCCAAATATGAGAGGAAGGAAGAGGTATAAGACACAAATTTGTAGGAAGAAGAACATTAGTTATGCTTCTCACACAACAGTTTGTACATATACGTCTGCCCACTTTATGTTGTACAAATTTTTGTCTTCAGATTATTTTTGGATTTTAATGCATTTGTTGAGAGCTTTCATTTGTACCATGCAGCATCTATAGACTGCTTCTGACTCCATTACAGTAGCCTTACAGGTGATTTTTCAATGGAAAGTTTGCCAAACAATCTGCATTCATGAGGCTGTTGATAGTTTTAAAATCAATACTACTACAGTGAACTATCTTCCCATCTTGAAAGCTTTGTAGCAGTTATGGTTGGAACTCCTTTTTGTGGGATTAAAGATGAAACTAGAAGTTGATGATCTTCAACCAGCATAAATCATTACCTATACAGCACTGGTGAAAACTTTTAACTGCCAAGAATAGCTCAGAGATCCTTTCTCAATTTCCACGCAGCTCCATTTTGCCAAGGTAAGGAATTTAGAGGCAAAAGCAATGGACCTTTCACTCTGATCTTCCATCAGATGTGAAATTACTGCTCCTGTTCCACTTAGGGAAGCATCATAAGGTAGCTTTATAGACAAAGGTGTGTAAGAAGTCTCTCGCACAATATGAGCACCATTACTCATGAAAAGTCCCAGAATGCCACAGGAATCAATGTGTTTCTATTCATTCTGTAACAGTTCATTCTGCAGATCGAATGCTGTTACTGCCATAGGCAAAAACCTACAGAAATAACTGACTATCTGCAAAGAGGGGTACACATAGGGAACATTTGAAGGTTAAGGTTCCTAAAGATAAATCACAAGGCTTCGGTGAAACTCTGCCAGCCATAACACAGTTGAATCTTAAAAATTCAGATTTTCCTTATTCCCTTCAAATTCTTCACAATTTCTCAGCCATGCTATTTAAGGTGCTCTATAGCACTGGCTACCATATAACACTGAGTGCTATATTGTTCAGTGGTAAAATGAGTACAAATGGCATTGATAGGATTAGCCAGTGATACTAAACCTGTCTTTGAAGAGGTATTTCTTGCTATCAGCTTCAGTCTCTGATTTTATAGACATATTTCTCTAGGTAGACTTGGGAGCTTACCATCAACTAGTGGAAGAAGCTCATCCACTGTTTCAGTTAAGTTACTAATCTGCAAGTATGAGGTAATATTAAATTCAGTTTGGACCTATAGAGCCTCAACTGTTTTTGTCATAGCTAGAAGAAATGTGTTGTAGTGCTTCACCCTCATTGTCATATCGTGATTTCTGCAAAGGGCTTGTGTTACATATTTTTCTTTTGCTTTCCTAAGTCCTGAAGAAGCCTAGCAACCTGTATGACTGATCTCTCCTAAACAACAGAAGTTTAAGATCCTAATATTGCCCTAAAAACTGTGGGGAAATTATGTGGAAGAGTCCAGCTAACTTCCACTGTGTGTCACATATGACCCTCCTCCCAACACCACTGAAAGCTTAGAGAAGCGTTAAGCTCTATCAGTCCATCTAAATCACATTCCAGCCACCATCTCTCATGTATTAAATGGCCTCCTCCCTTCATAGCATGCTACAGAAGAATACAGTATTTATAGTTACACGTTACCTTCACTGCAAAAATGCTTAGAAGATGCACTTTTTCTCCTGTGCATTTAAAGCATCAAGTCTTATTGCTGCTTCGTCTCTGGTGTCTGAGAATACTGCCAAAAATACATTTCAGATTCTACTCCTTCCATTTCTAACAAAATCCAATACCAGTTTGGTTTTTGTATCCTAACTTAAATTGCTGTAAAGATACTAGTGCTTTTACAATAGATTGTAATAGACATTGTCCTCTGCAGCATCACAACTCTGAATGCTTTTTATATTGCCTTCGTAAGGGGTAATAGGTTTGGAAGGGACCTGCACATTTTCTCTGTATACCCTAACTTCTTTTAGTTACTTCAGATCAGCACTTATTTGCATGATAGGACAGAGACAAGACATGCTGCTTTGCTTGGTTGGTTTGAGCATTCTGCTTAGAACGCCATTTAGCGGTTACACAGGTTGCCTACAGTGTCCTCCCCTGCCCTACTGCTCTCCCATGTGCTGCTTTGGAACAATTACTCCAGTCAATAACCATTTTTGGACTGTTTCATTTTTGCATATAATACACTATCTAGTCTCTTAACACATCATTTAAACTTTTCCTGAACTGACAAATTCAAGAATTGCCTCATTTTCTCTTCTGATCCTCTTTATAAAAGCAGATACAGTTGGCAGATACCAGAAAGGTAATTTTGTAGACTTTCCACAATCTCAGCAAATGTTTTGTCTGCTGATTTAATACCGGCTGTTAAGCTAATACAGCACGTTATAGGTTTTAGCCCTCATTACACTCTGTAAAAGTGTCACCTTTTTCTCATCGCTGATATCATTTGTTATAATACATTGTTCCAATTTCCTGACACAGACCAGTTGTCTATTGAGCTATCAAACCACCATGCTCACTCTGGTCCCTGTGAACTCCTTTCTGTTCTTGCATAGTGTTTGCCATCCCCATGGTGCAAACCTCAAGTTCTCTGTAACCCCTTCTCTACTGCTGTGTTCTGGAATCAGGCTCTCACGTACATTTGCAGTGTTTCTCTACACATTAAAAGCAAATCACAGACAATCGGATTCCAAAACCGGTTTGTAGTAATTCCAGATAAACATAAAATGACTGGACACACAGAGATGCTCCATAATAACCTAGTGTCTTCTACCAAGGAAATAAAACTGTTAGAAATTTATAGGTTATTTAAAGGGGTACTAAAAAAGAACAGCTTAACTGAGCTTGAAAGAACCAATGATCACTTACAAATCAAATTCACTTTCATTCAGTGTCTGTAATTACTCTGAAAAACCACAGGATTATATTCAAGAGTACTATATTTGAAAGACCAAGCACATATCCTCAGAAAATGTACAGATTACATTTGACAAAAGCTGACTTGAAAAGTGGTTACTGAAAGTTCAAACTGGTGCAACCTATCAGCCATGGGAAATGCCTACTTAGAAGAACCAGACCTTTCTGATCTGCATTGGGAATATGGCAAATGATCTTGGAAGAAGGCTAGAAAAAGTACTTACCACTTTATCAATAAAGAAATTACCAAGAAACAAAGTTATATTTATGAAAGTTTTCCTTCCATCCATGCAAGTCACCCATAATGATTTCTTTCAGACTGTCTAAAAATATTAATAGAAAATTTACTGAAACATGTACTGCTGATTCAGCTTGCTTAGAAATTACACTATTACCCCATCCCCTTAAACAAACAAGGCTTGCTAAGAAGTTTTATGGTCAAAACAGTCCTCATAAGAGCTTTAAATTTAGATTTTATGTCAAAAATTAATAGATATTTTAATTTAAAAAAAACCCAAGACTGTTGCCTTCAGAGAATCTTAATGCTCAGCTTGTTTTAGAAAACCAAGACATAGGAAAAATTAGAAATCTAAAGTACTGATGCAGCCCTTTAAAAAAAATCTCTTTTGAGGGAATCGGATAAATTGCAGTTTTAAGAAACAGATTTTATGAGAGGTTTAAAGGTTCTCTGATTACAAAAAGGAGTCACTCTTAGTAAATAAATCAGTTTTTTAGAATAGTGGTAAATCTGGGTTTAAAACTTGGGATTGACTGAGTGAACAATCAAAAAGTGTAAATAGACTGTATATTTGAGTCTACTTAAGATGATAGGTCACTGAAGGCAAAAATAAGTCTAAGAGCCATACGTGACTTCATAGCAGGAGATTTTTATGCTGTAAAAATTTATCTGAGAAAAAATTAGGGTGAAAGGCTAAATGGATCGAGTTGTCAGAAGGATTACTAATTCCTTTCTGAGACCAAGAGATAAAGTCTAGAAAACACAGGGTGTTAGCAAGGGAATTATGAGTATGATGCAATAAACTGGTAGAAGGAAATGCAATAGAGGAAGTTTGGAGATAAGGCAACAGCTTGTGTCAGACAGCAGAAACAAAGTATCTTATTGAAGGTCTGGTAAAGGAGTATTAGAGGACAGGGGAACGCAGCAACCAGGAAGTACCATGACAAGGTCAGCGAGAAATAGAGAGAAAACGTTTATTTATAAGATTCACAATAGTAGCTCCCCCACCTCAGCTTGTATGCCAGAACAGTAGGAAGAAACACACACAGTATAACACCATTCTCTTAACAGAGGGCATCTACCCCTGCCCCATGCCAGGTTTCAAGGATGCATAGGGTTGAGAGGGCAATACCAGTATTCAGTGTCACGAGTTGAGAATAAACCTACATTTGCACTCACAGCTGCTGTACAACACTGCCCTGTCTGTCTGACTTGGGAGGAGCTAAAAATTAAAAGTTTCCTTTGTTTCTACCCCAATATATCCCTGCTTGCAGATTGTTAACAGAAAGACAGAGCTGAGCATACCCTTAGACCATTTGCAAAGTTGCCAACTGTGGAATTGGGGGTTTTCCAGCAAAGAATAGGTGGTACCCAGAAAGATAACAAGACATAGGTTCTCTTAACATTACTTCCAAGATGTCGAACACCCAGGCATAAACTTACTCTCTTTGCCCAATGTGCTCAAGGAAGGGGAAAGATATTGTATTTCCTGAGAACTTTTAAAAGGATAGATACTCCAATGAACACCTTTCCAAAGACAGCTTCCTTCAAAGCTGAAATTCCAGAAGCTATCCACTGTGTTTCCATACTTGTGCCTGCATTTATTTAATAAGAAATCTCTATTCACAACCATTGAAAAAAAAAAAGAGAAAGAAAAACGGGACTTTGTCATTACAGACACAGATCTGAACCGATTCTTTTGAACAGACTATGAATGATAAAGCAGAGAGAAGGAAAGAGGAAACTTAGTCAAAGAAGAATCAGAGGAAAGACAAACAAACGCAGTGCAAGATATCCTTCAGGAAGAACTGGACTGAGGCCAATACGAGCATTAATTGACATCCCTTTTATTCTTCAGGATTAACAAAGTGTCCATGTCACACTGACATTGCTTCTCAGTGCATCCACTAAGCCACTTACCAGCTAATTCAACACCTTCATCGAGATAAGAATACTAAGGCTTGGACCAACAGCAGAAAAATTATTAACGAACATTTTATCCTGGTACTGTCTTGAATTAAGATGTTCAGACCTTCTGTTCCATCCATACACCTGCAAATATTTGTGTGAATGGAAGTTTTCGCATAAATCATTCTGCAACCCGACTTGCACGTTTACCCAAAATTAAGTGGAACTTCTATGTTCACTAGGAAATGTTGTAGTTAACTAGCAATTATCCAGTTAGAAACAAAGACCATCACACCAAGGGATACAATCCCAGCCAGGTAGCTACATACAAAGCAGGCAGCATATGATGAAGCATTTACAGGTAACTGCAAATACTGTCAGAAATTAAAAAACTGTTTGTAGATAACCAGAAAACAGAAAGAAGAGAATATGTCTGTTGACTAATATAAAGGCACAACATTTTACCTATCCTTCAGCTTTGTTTTAGCACCGAGAAAACAATGCTATACTATTTGCAACAGTTAGAAATCCCATATGTCCTGCAGGTTGGGGGAAAATTTGCACTTGTCTGTGGATTGCAACGGAGATCTTTTTCTCTGTCTCCGCCATTTCCTACCACTTCTGATTCTCCAGTCTGCAATGTTATCAGAAAACACTTTAGCTAAACAAGTACATCTTATAAATTATTCTAATTTCTGTCATTTGCTGATCTTGCTTCTGGGCCATCATGGTTAATCTGTAATGGCAAACAATAACCATGACATTTTAAGGCACTGAAGGAAACCTGAAGATGGAAAATTACAAGAGATTATTTTAAAGATAAACCTCCAAATCCTAGAACTTCATATTTAGGACAGGTCATCTGTAATATTGAAATATAGGAACTAGAAACTTCCATATAGCAAAAACTGACTTTTTTCATACAAAAATTAGTATTTTGATTTCCAGAGGTTCACTCTCTTCAGTCCATTTTATCTACTTTTTTCTAATATAAAAAATACATAGTTAAGCTAGCAGTCACTGAACGAGACAAGAGCAAACATACCCAAAAAAGGAACAATAGAGAGAAGCTATGACATTTATAAAGTGATTAACTTGGGCAGGAGTGAAGTAAGGATGGGATATAGACAGTGAGATCCATTTCACTTAAGCCTTACACAAAGGGGCCATAAAGGAGAGAAGGAATTACAAAGACATGGTTTATTGACTGCTCACCACTGAGCCAGAGTTTTCCTGTATAAATTCTTTCTTAGAAGGTTAATTAAAAAAGGGTTAGGGCCCTGATCTGAAACCCCTTTATTCACTAGCGTAATCCTTATTCACACAAGGGATTCCATTTATTTCAGTGGACAAGGGATCGCTCACGTGGCTTAAGGCTGGTAGAACTAGACCCTGTGGTTTTGAGGCATTGAAAAATGGGAATGCTTTCAGATAACATACATAGCCTAAGTACAGCAGCACAACTTAGCTTGAGTACAGGAGCACCATGGAGCTTCGTGTACTATCCGCTAATTTTAATTATAGGAGACATAATAAATAGGTGGCAGCTATATTAAAAACCTGCATGTATAAATGAGACAGAAAAAAGATCATTAGATAATTAAGGCTTTGGTTTAGTACCCAGAATGTACATTAACATGCCAAAGTAACACCCCATTGTCAAGAACACCTCTTGGGTTTCTGTGTCAGCACTGGCCACATCCCTGCCAAGCTCAGGGCTGAAAGTGCAAGCATGGGGCACTGGTGGGCACCACAGCACATCTCACAGCTACAGAGGATAGAGCCTGAAAGCATCAGCTTCCCATGAACTCACCATGAATTGCCATAACACCAGGATCAGCAGCAAATATAGTTGGAGCCCTCTGCAAATAAACCTGGTCTTAAATTCATATCTAATATCCTAGTCATAGCCCACTCTTTACTCCCCCCCGCCAACCTGCTGCTTTTGCCTGCCTTGCTCTGCCTCTCTGTCCCTTTACAGATGCCAACTGTAAAATGTAAGAAAATTTTATAATGTCATACAAATCTTTGATATGTGCAAAAGTAGCATTCAAGGATGAAATTAGGTCTGCAGCATAATGTACATGTAAAAAAATTCCAGTTTAATCCTACATCTCCTAACTTCTGTTTGTTTGAATTCACAACCTCATTTTAAGAGTTTTGCAGTGTAATTCTATTTCCTAGCACGTATTTACTTCAGTGTAACTTTGCTTTTGAATGTATAGCAGGGTCCTACTTCATAACTGATGATCCTAAAGATGGACAGCAGTAGTGACAGTGAGACCACTGCTATCCACTAGAGAGGACCACCAGGAGCCCCAAGTCAGTCCCTGTGTACTTCCCAAAGGGCAAAAATAGACCAAGCAGATGAAAAATGGAGTAAGGAGGGATTAGATGACACCTCTGTTCATTATGTACATGCTCAATAAGGGTGTTCCATAGATCATTACTAGGAAGGGCAGTGACTTAAAGAAATACTTTGTGTATATGTGAGATGTGGGACTACACTTCTCAGCAAAATTAAAAGCAATTACCAAAGGATGAATGCAGTACTTTACATACTGGCACTTCTAGCAACGTTAGAAAAGTAGAATTTTGGAGGAGCCCAAGTGATTCATTAAACAAAAATTATTTTTATAAAAGACTAAGGCCTCACATAAAACAAGTGCCTTACAAATATCAGCTTAATCTATGCTACAACCAGAAAAATACTATGATGCTTGTTTTGAGAAATTCTTTAAAGTTATAGGGATAGGAAATCACCTGCAGCATTAACAAAATCCAAAAAGTCCACAGACAACTGCATAGAGAAAAGCTCTAAAACTCCCAAGTGTAACCTACCCATTTAACACACACACAAGAAACAGAGACCCAATTCCCATCTGGGATAATACAGGAACATCAGGGACACAGGTTGCTTAAACCAATGCATCATAAAAAATAACCATATAGTAACATAGTTTTCCTTCAAACCTCCTCAAACTTAAGTATAGCAACAACAAAAAGGGGAAGAAAAGAATCACTCTGTGGTCCAGGAAAGGTGCTGCAGGGCATAGCTTGAGGTAGGGAATCTTATCATACCTTTTGCAGCCTGATCTGAGGAACAGCACTTCAAACACAGAAGGATGATCAATAAATCCTCATGAAAGGAAAGCCAAAAGCGCTCAAAGCCTTCACATCCCTGTAACTAGCATTACACCCATCCTTTAGCAGCAGGGCACTCCTCAAGGACAGCAGCCAGCCCCAACACGCTACCAGTGCCACGTAGCTTACTGCAGTACCTACCCAGGACACCTCCCTACTCCTGACAAAGAACACTTGTGGGCACTTAACAGCATGCATATAAGGAGAGTCACAGGTGTTGACCCTTTCCTAATAAATGACCTCAGCTTAAGGTAATCTGTGGGTGAGTGACATCCTGAATCAGAGGTTCCAGGTGTTTGATAGCTCTGGTTGAATTCACTCACCCAACAGCTTTGTCTATTCACTTCTTGAACTCTTCAAGCTTTCAGCAACCACAATATCTGTTAGCAATGAGTTCCACAGTTTAATTAAGCTTTGTGAAAAGAATTACTTCTTCCTGGGTTGTTTGGGTTTTGTTGGTTTGGTTTGGGTTTTTTTTGATCTATCTACCTGGAAAGTTCATAAGGTGCCCCATATCGTGAGAATCAGGAGCAAAGTAGTACAGCTACAGCAAGCGCAGAGAAGGGCAAGAAAGCTACTGTGCAGGGAGTCCCGTGGTACCTTCTGGGGGGCAAGAAGCTTCCTCCTGGGAAAGAAGCTACTGGCAGGCACAGAATAAAAGATTATAAAACCATAGCGCAGCACAAAGAAGACGAATAGGGAATGATAGCTTGCTTTTTCTCTTGAGATTAAGGTCAGGCTAGGGAGGCTGTATTATTTTATGGGCACAACTGTTGGCACACAATAGCAAGTATACTGTCTTCTTTCTATAGCCATGTTTTAGGAAAAAGTGTGGTTGACTACTTAGGTTTTATAGCTCCAAGAATAATCAAGGGCTAGGAATATGCTTTATGATAAAAAAATGGGGTGTATATCTATTTATCTAAAGATAAGGTTTAGATGTGACAAGCTCAGGTTTTAAGAACATATGCAAGAGCCAGCAGGTAGATGGGAAAGGTTTCCATTCTAAAGAAAAATGTTTGTAGTCAAAATTCAACATTTTCAGATTGAGAAATAAGGTGCAAATTTTTATCAGTGAGAATACCTAATACCCAGGATAACTATGTGGATTTATTACTGGTTAAATGTTAAGTAGAAACTTTTTTTTTTTTTAACAGACAGACTTTGGTTCAAGTATTGTTATTAAACTGGTATTAGGAACCAGAGCAAGGAAATTTTATGCTTTGTGTTACAGGAGAGGCCAGAGCAGACAACAATCCTTTCTGGCCTTAAAATATATGATGACTTGCTTTTTCTGTGAATGTATTAAAGCAACCTCAGTTCCCGACATGTACATTCACCAGTGACAAATCTCCAGCGGAAAAATGTTGATAGCTGCACAGGTGTTAGGATAAAAAATGGCAAAATCTGTTTTCTAGCTGGGAACAGAAGGTGGATTATGTTGGAGATATGTTTGATAGTTATGAACACCAGATACAAGATGGTGTCAGTTAAAGACAACTTGAGCAGATGGATGGCAGAGTGTGTGCACTGTGAAGTGATGTTAATTGAACGGCATGGGATTATGTTTAAAAATCTTAAAACAAATAATTGGAAAACAATTAAAGAAGCAACTACAATCTGCAAATTCCAGGGTTGCCAGCTGGCCCAGAAGGTAGGATTGAAGCTAGATGAAACACAACATTGTTTTTTTTCCCCATTTTCACACAAGAAAGCTCAAGTTAGAATGTTTTGAGTATTTCTCCAGGACAATAAGTGAATGTTTTTGATGGAAAATAGCTTTTTGTTTTGTAATAGTTTTCACACTGGCAGGATCTCAAACTATTTTTATTTAGAACATCACCATTTCTGTAGGCAAAACATCAGACTGGCAAAGCAGAATTTCCTTAACGTTTTGTCAGTATAATTTGAATGAATGGGCTGCAGGGATAGGGGCTGCTGTCCCCTCTCTGGAAAGAGCTCTGACGCAGTGCTGTGAGGACAACAAACATGGTACCATATCTGTTATTCCTTCTGTAAAGACCACTGATTTACACGTGCACTGGGAGCGGTCTGGATTCGCTGCACACATGGTGTAGAGTTTCGCTATACAGGTGGCCAGAAGCAGCATACACATAGTAATGATGACCTCAAGTTTTCAGCCAAAATAGCCAAACAGGAGTGCGGTTTCCCCTTTTGAGTTCTTCTTATTAAACCAGTGTAAAGTCAAACCATGTACCTTTTCCACACACTTATCTCCTTCCTCAACCTCTTTTTTCCTCCCTCAGTCCATTCTGGAAAGAAATAGTGTATTTACTAATAAAATGAGACATAAAATTAGAAGAAGGGCCATATGTTCAGCAGTCCTAGGATAGTAGGTTCAGTTTTACATAGTACTCCCTGCATGGTGCTGTGGTCAGGACCTGCCCTCTGTGATAATTTCTGCAATGCTCTCTTTCAATCTGTTTAGCACTAGAATCCCAAAACATCTTGAAATTCTTGGAAAGCTCAGTTGATTTCTCAGCCTTTCTGAGGCTGGGACCAGGTCCTAGTTCATGCCAAGCAAAAATGTGAGGGAAACAGCACTGTGTTGTTGTGGTCCTTTTGATCGCAGAGCATCTTGCAGTTTGGAAAAGACCTTGGGGTAGCCACGGGCCACTGCAAAGAATGGAGATGTTCTGTCCCATTTATGTGACAGCCTTGGCAGCCATGGAAACCTTCCTTCTGCAAAACATTTAGAGGTACAAGGTACTCCAGCTCTGACACTTTGATTACTACTGTTTTGTACTGAGATGCTAAACCCAGAGAGACTGAATGTAAAATGAGTGGCTTGTGGTGTGGTTATTGCACTATTTTTGCATTTACTGTGAGGGAGCAGCATTCAGAAACCATTGTGTGGGCCATGGCCCCATTTTGAAAGTTAATTCTGAAGATTGCTGTTCTTAAAAGACAAATTAAGCTTATTAACCTTCTTCTCTTCCTTGAACTCCGTTCCTTGTAATGTCAGTGTCTTGCTGTACAGACTAAGAACAGCATTTGCTTTCCGTGTGTCTGATTTCCAAGTTAGCCCTTACTGTTATCACCCTGCATTTACTGTTCTAACTCCAGGGATAGGGTTGTATGTGAGATGTCAGGATTCTCTGCCTGGGCAATAGGAAATGCTGGTGGTATCTCTGGTACCAGTATGTGGTAGCTGTTGAGAAACGGTGACGTTTCCAGTGGCCACTGCCGTAACATCTCTAACTGCTATGCATCTCTTGCAATTAATCAAGTGCAACTTCAGCATCAACTTACATTGAAAAGGCTCACATTAACCACTTCCACCAGCTCCTGCCCTCAGTGTATTCCCTGAGCAGCTGTCTATGCTACTTCACGGCATTCCCATCCAGAGCACCTCGCTTCAGGAGATGCACTTTTGGGACTGTTAAAGCCCTGAGGCCTCTAACAGCTTCACTAAAGAGCAGAAATGAATACAAGGAAGGGAGAGAGAAGTACTCAGGTGCACTGAGCATTCAAGCAGGTACCCAGCAGCCTGCACAGAAATAGCGTGGTGAGGAAAGCTCAGCTCCTCATGACAGTATCTCCCACCCAGCAAACGGCCTGAAAGCAGGCGCTCGCCTTCCTCTGCCATGGCAGTGATTTGCCATGATGCCAGCAGGTGACACAAAAGAAAGGGGGTGTAGGGGGGCTGCCTCCTCCAGCAGTACAAGGCCTATAGACCCCAGAAGGAGCCAGTGCTGCAGCACCACTTTACTGGGTGCTGTTTCCCTCTGTAGGAATGGAGATAACAGGAAAACTTTGCTCTTAGATGGCACTGCAAGACAATTCATCTTTGCAGGCGACGTTAGCAGATCTGCCTTGCAGGACATGGTTTTTAACCAGCTCCCCAGTCAGGCCATCAGGCAGGGCTGATAATTGGCCATTGGGGGAATTTCATCTGGCATTTACTGGAGCGAAGACTGTGTTACTGCCTGGAGCTCACCCCTTGCCATTATCCCCTTTAAAATGGCACAAAAAGAAGAACAGATTGAAAGCAGTGAAATACAAAAAAAAAAAAAAAAAACAAAAAAATATCCAAGTATTTTGAATTTCCACCCTACTGAAATGAATACCAATTTGGGTTAACTTTCAGAAATGT
>NW_009649308.1:7080182-7081285 GCF_000708025.1 Charadrius vociferus
CTTTTAGTTGATTTCCTTTAACAACAGTCCCAGGTGGTTTACACTGAGGTTCATTCACCAGCAGCAGTGGGATTGCTGTTCTCACACCTCCCTGGCCAGTCTCGCTCCTCCTGGACACTGGCCTGGGTGAATACTGCAGAAAGTATTTCTTCGTAGACATATCCCATCCCTTTTTTGTCTGTTTCCCAAATATATTCTTGATAACATGCTCACTAGAGGGAGTGTTTACAGAGGATCTAATAAAAATGCCTGATACAAGAAAGATCAACACTTCTGGTAAACATGCCCCAAGCCAGCAAAATGTAAGCATGTATTTAGACACCATTCAGCAAAAAGATGATTGCAGACTTACAGCAGAAGCTGGGGTTAAAACCACCTTCTGTCTCCAGTAGGCCTGCAAAATGGCTGCATTGGGGATGGACGTGCTATTATCATGCTTTTAAGCTTCTCAGATGCTTAAACGATACGAATTAGAAGTGTGTTGTATTTCCTGGAATACCTTGAAGGTTCGCTAGCTTCATAGCTCTCTTTTCTAGTAACTCCAGTAAAAGCAAAGCAAGTTAACGCTGCTGAAAACCTCTGCTTTTCCGGAAACCAAATGGCTTTCCAGCCAGCCCAACGGAGGCCAGGGCTGCCGACCACGCAGCCATGCCCGCGGCTGCAGGGTTGGCCTGTGGTGCCATGGCTCAGGGGTGCTCCCCACATCCCGGGCAGATCCCTCCTTCCTCCAGCCCTCACCTGAGTCCCAACAGGTACCTCACTGGTCCTGACCTCGTCTTGCAAACTCGACTTCTCGGCTCCACCGGAGACCTCCATATGGCAGGCTGCCAAAGGCAGCCATTCCCAGAGCCGCGGGCAGGCGGGAACGGTGGAGGGACAGGACGGTTCTGGATGCGGAGAAGGCACACAGCCTGCAGGGAGGCGCCAGGGAGCGCGCACTCCAGAAATCAAACCTTTCTGCAAAGATGAAGACACGCCAAATTATCTAGAGGGAAGGATCGGGTGCCCGTGTCCAGTGTTGGAACCGCGCAGGGTCCCTCTGAGGGGAGCTGAGGGGCGGCCCCGCCCCGCGCCGGACAGGGCCGGTTCCCGCCGGGTGGGGC